>NW_010100426.1:0-71280 GCF_000699245.1 Pterocles gutturalis | reverse complement strand
CATCCCTGGAGGTGTTCAAGGCCAGCCTGGATGGGGGTTGGAACTCGATGATCTTTAAGGTCCTTTCCAACCCTAGCCATTCTATGATTCTCTGAGTAACAGTCCATGGGGCTGTGGTCTTGGTTTGCTCAGCTCTACAGAATTTGCAGAAGGAGAAAAGAAATAGCTGTGTAGAGTTTCAGCCATTGTTCTCTTTTAAGGCAGATAGAAATGCCAGCTTCCTCATTGCAGTAAGACTATATATTTCTCCACACCTTTTTTCTTTTAGGCACCAAGAGTGGAAGCACAAGTTCTTTTAGGATCTCTAGTCTGTTTTCCCAATTTATATCATGAACTACCAGCTCTTCACCCAAACATTCCTGACATTGCTGTGTCTCAGTTTACGGACGTTAAGGTAGGAATTTTAAGAATATTTGGATGGCATTCATCCACCAAGTCTATGTTTAATTGATGTTTTTCCAGGAAATACTAGCTAAAATTTTAACATTCTAAAATTTTTCAGAATTTCAAATAGATTACAAGGCTCAAGATCCCATAAAATCTTGTCAAACTTTATACTATTAAACATACTTTATAATTGCTATTAACTTAATAATAAAGTGTTTTAATATGTTTGTAAAAGGAAATGATGTGCTATCTCACTGATGTATTATCTCACCTTTTTAAGCCTATTCTCATTAGGACTATTTGCAAGGTCTCAGATTTAGTCAGCTAAGATTAGAAAATTGAGAGGTTCAAGATACATTACTTAATTTACTGAAAATTCACAACTGGTGAAAGTTCTCTGTACAACAATATGTTCTTTTAGACAAAAAGCAAAGATTAATGGAGACCCTTCCCCTTCTATTGTGACACAGAGCTGGTTAGTGTGCCAGTACTCTGAAACTGGGTAGAGCTCTGTTCATGTGTTTAGTTGCTGTATGATTACTATGTCTAAGAAAGACTCCCCATAAGCTTCCAAACTGTTTCAGTTTAGAGAGACATAATGGCTTGGAAGCCACTTTGTACCTTGCTCCCTTTTGAGGACTGATTTTGAATTCCTTCTTTCTCATTTCTGTTGTATAAGAGCTGTTTACTTGAGCTTTACTGAGAGCAAGGTACAGCTTTAGGGATATTATACTGCAGTTGAGTCAAAATTCTTTTTGACGTCATTCTTAAGGCACTGTAGCCACTTGTTCTGCATCTACTTCCAAAGACTTTTGAAATCAATGTAATTTTGAAAAACTGCTTGTTTAAACCTCAAAGTAATAGATTTTTTCTGTAATACCATTCAGTGCTGTTCACAGAAGCTAGCTTTAGTGAGTAATTTGGTTTTGGTTTTTTACCGTTAATGTTTTATGGGAATGTATTGTCAAGAACTGGATAAATGTTTAATCAGCAGAAATTAGGACGGTAACGTGGGGCATTCTTGAGGTAGCACAGTGATGAACATCTGGGGCAGACTAGAAGCTTGGAGTAGTGGTAAGCAAACAATTCATCTGACCACAAACCTAGAGATTCAGCTAAGCAACATGCCTGTGTGTGCTATAATAAAATTCTAGTTTTCTGATGCTTTATGTGATGGAGTTATTGGTAAATCAGTGAATATTTTCTTCTTTGTTTTAGGAACTCATAATTAAAACTGTGTTAAGTTCAGCAAGAGAGGAGCCATCTGGTCCTGCACGGTAGGTCGTACATAAAGAGCTTCTATATTAAGATTCTTTTCTTTATTATACTGTTTTGGGGTGGATATATTAGAGAGCTTAAAGTAAAAGTTTGTTTTATTCATAGTTTTCTTCACCACTATCAAAACTGTTATCTACCATGTGAATTTGAAGTTGTTTGTAAATAGAGATATTAAAAGAACAGACGTCTTCTGTCAGACCAAATTCTGGTCTAGCCCAGTATCCTTTCTCTGATAGTGGCTGATTGGAAAGGGTATAAATACAGGAAAGAGTATAAGCTGTATGCTTTCTCAGCCTAGCCTGGTGTTCAGCTCAGGGATTTTCTGTACTAGAGAGGCATTTTTTACTTTGATTAAAGACGGAAGTATTTATGAGGGATGTATGGTTATTTTTCATTAGACCACATGATTTAAGTTGAAAAATTGAAATAATCCAAGGTACATGAACCCTTCTTTATGGTATGGAAAAGAAGCAGAAAATACTGAGCTAAACATTAAACTGGGAATGATTGCTCTGGTGCTTAAACCTAAGCATCTTGATCCAATAGAGAACTTCAGAGAGGATAGTTAACAGTTTTCTTTTCTGTTTCTTAACTTGCTTAGGATTTTGTTCCTCCTTACCCATCCCCAGAGGCTTTCAGTTATAGACTCCTGCATATGGGATTGGAACAAGGGTCTGTAATGCCTACCAAGGAAGACCACACTTGTGTGCCTTATGTATTTGAGTGGACTGTTTATATATGCTCAACTAGTATACTGGCATTTAACAAATACAAAATATTAGAACTACATGTCTGAAAAATGTTACTGGAAAGATCAGTTCATTGATCCTTAAAATGTTTTGCTCTTAAGAAGAGCAGTTTTTATCAGCCCACGTACCTGTTCTTCACTTGAGTTGGTAGTATCTCTCAATACAGGGGAAGGAAGGAATGTTCTGAGATAATTTTCATTTAGTTTTTCATGGTCTTTTACAAAACTGAGTTCTACAAAGCATAACACTCTCCATTTTGCTTTTGAAAAAGGTGGTTTAAATGCAGTTGGTTCAGAGTATTATTACTGATCTTGTAGCACTGAAGCTCATGGTATTAGCATCTTCAGTTCTGACAGTGTGGCTGGGAAGTGGAAGGGAACATCCTGCATGTCTCCATATCCTGTCCGGCTGTGAGGGTGTGTATATAGGAGCAGAGGCACACACGTGTGCTCAGCCTTTCAGAAAGCTGAGTTATGCTGCCCCCAAAATACTAAGTTGCACCACTGTGTGTAATAACATTAAATGAAGATTAAAAAGGAATAGATTCCCAATGTCTCTTTGGGTTACCTATGCCTCTCTCCTTCTTCTGGGAGATGAAAGGGTATGTCTTCATGGTGGGGATAATGATGTGCCCACAGTTGCTGAACCTTGGCTGCCTTACTCCTCGGAGGCAGTTTATCCACTGTCTTTTTTTGGTAGTAGCTTCTCTGATACCACCTACTTCTCAGCAGTACAGAGTTCACCTGGGTTACTATGAGAGGTCATAATTAGGATCTGCATTATGATTTTGCCACATTGACTCAGCCACTAGTAGAGGCTTAATTGTCTTTACAATTTCCTAGGAGAGAACTTAGGTTTCTTGGAACCTAGGTACATAGCTTTGTATATCTCTAGGAAGTCTGAGTGCTGTTGTTGTTAGCCAAGCTATAAATCCCTATTCCTTATCTCTTCCACAGACACTCAATGTTTTGCATTTCATTACATCCTTGACCCAACTGAGCTTCAGGGAAGTTAGTTATCTTAAATATATTCTACTCTCAGATCTCCATCTATAAAGATTAATAACTGTATTAATCAAATTCCTCTCCTGCTACTGACAGTCTGAAAAAGAAGTGATAGGTTGATGAACTCGGTGTTCATCTCTTCTTCTGCTTGTGCTGTTAAGGCTGTGATTCTTTAATAACAAGATTATAGCCATGTAACTACACAGTTTTTCAGAGACTACTCTGAATAATGATAACAATACTGATGTTCTTGGTAGAAACCTCAGAGTCCTGGGTATTTTGCACATCAGTATGTCATCGGATGTGGAATGGATCTCAGCAGCATGAAGAAAACTTTAAATAGTAACACTAAAGGTTTATTTTCTGCATCAGCTTACACAAAACTGTCTACATTTATTGTTAAATTCATGATATGTTCTTAACTTCTTTTGTTCAAAAAGTATTGAAACACATACTGTGAAAATAGCGGAAGTGTAGATGAGGAAGAGACCAGGACCACTTCTGTAAGCTCCCCTTCCTCTGATGTTGGAGTGTGTTTAAAACATTCCTGGCAGTAGTTTGCCTAAATGGTCACTAAAATTTTCTCAAAGAAGAAACTTACAAAAATCTTAGATAGACTGTTCCAATACTTATCTATTTTTTACAGTCAGGTTGTTTTTATGACCAGTGTATAGGAGAAGACTTTTCTACTGGCAATAAACTCTTCAGTGACTTAGGGCACATCAGCAGTTTTCTTATAATTTCCTTCCTTAATTGTGATCTAGAATCAGCACGCCCTTCAACTTTTCCTCCATGTGTAATATTTCCCAAAGCTCATTATTTTTTTCAACTTTTTTCATGGTGTCCCTCAAGCTTGTCTTTATTCCTAAATTATATTAATCAAAATGTAATGGAGGCAGCGTTGCAATTGAGATTTCAGCGACGGTGTAGAAAACAGAGTGGTTTGACATCTTATTTACACCAGCACATAGAATTAATTCCAAGATGTACTTTTGTCACCTGTTAGCAGTTTCATGATTCTGTGTAGTCTTAAAATCCTTTTTCTATAGCACCAGCTTCATAGCTACTGCTGTTTCTGTTCTAGCATATGATTTTTTCCTTCTCAGATGTAATGCTTTGCAGTTCCCACGACCACCTTTCATCTTGTTGATTTTGGATTGCTCTCCAATTTTATACAGAGGATTTTGGATTCTGAAGTTGTTTCCAGGATATTTGCAGCCTATGTTCTTGAAGATAATTACTGATGATTCAGAGATTGCCTAAGCTAGCTCCCTACCATTTCTGAAAAAATGTCATCCATCTCTGCTGATTTGAACACGTCTGTCTGAATACTCTTTACCTTTACACTTATCTTCTATTTTCTGATTTTAAATGAAGGAACAACAACAAAAATGGAAGAATTTAATTATAATATGTACACTGTCTCTAATATTCACTTACCCCTCCTCTATTCATCCTTGTTTCTTGTCAATCTAAAAAAATGTAAATATCTATGAATGAATAACATTCCCTTCTCTTGTCTCTGTGTCCCAGAAGCTCTAAACAAATATGAGCAAACTCTCATGTTGGGGAGGAGGAACTTTCCACCACAATTTTTACCTTGTCTTCAGAAAATATGTATGAATTTCCCATACATGGATTTCGGGTAGTATTTTTAATCTGAAAAGCAGATAAGATGCAGGAGTTCTTGATGTCTTTTGGATTTTTCAGTTGCTCAGAAGGGTGCTTCCTCTGTCCTTTCCTGTGCCTTCCCCAGGGCACTTGGGATTTAATTTTCATTTCTAAATAAGTTAAAGCATTATAAATATTTTTGTGTAGTTCTTTGCAAAATAGAAACCCCTTATTTATTATATTTCAGCAAGACATGTAATGAATCATAAAAATTGCACATCATTGTAGCATGTTTCTCAACAACTTGTCCTCCAACATTGTTTTGCAGATGTGTTGCCCTTTGCAGCCTTGGTATTTGGATCTGTGAGGAGCTAGTTCATGAATCACATCATCCCCAGATCAAGGAAGCATTGAATGTGATTTGTGCTTCTTTAAAGGTGAGAAACTAGCACTTGTACGATGTATATTGCCTTTACATGTAAAGATACTTGCCTTTTCAAGGTCATGATCCCATTTTAGCATCCTTACTTCACAGTCTATTTTCAAACCTTACAAAAGACTGAAATCAGTTTAGTTGGTGGATCTCTGAACTCTGTCAAAGAGATCTTTACCCTTCTTCAAATTTGGAGGAAAATAATGTGCTGGGAAGTAAAATAGTGGATCCCTATCTTAATATATATCATTAGGCACTTCACTCTAACCTCTGCCCTTTGGAGCACAATAGTTTATCCATCATTCCAGCTTTCATAAACAATCATTGCAATTCAGGTTTCAGCAAAACCACTACTGGCTTTGATTTTGTCGAGCTATACCCCTTGCCACATCCTGGACTCAAGCTTCCAGCAGGGTTTTCTGCATCTGTCTATAACTAGATCTAGGAGCCTGTGGTGGATTAACCTGCTCACTCACTCCCCCTCCTCAACAGGACAGGGGGAGAAAACAGGATTAATAATCTTGTGGGTCAAGATGAAGATAGGGAGATTGCGTACCAGCTACCATCATGGGCAAAACAGGGGAAATTAGTTTAATATATTGCCAGTTAAAATAATTTGGGCAGTGAGAAACAAAGACAGAATTTAGAACATCTCTTTTCCTTGTCCTCCCTGTTTCCCAGGCTCAACTTCACCCCTTCATTCCCAACTCCTCTGCCTCCTCCTGTCACCTTCCAAGTATTGCAGAGGGGATGGGGAATGGGGAGTTATGATCAGTCCATAACAGTTCCTCTCTGCCACTTCTTCCTCCCTGTTCCAGTATGGGTCCTTCCACTGGCTGCAGTCCTTCAGGATAAGCCTGCTGCAGTGTGGGCTGTCTGTGGACTGCAGTTCCTTCAGGAAATACCCAGTGCTGCAGTGTGGGTTACTCCATAGCTAGTGTGGATATCTCCTCCAGCATGGTCTTTTACACAGGCTGCAGAGGAATCTCTGCTTCAGCACCCTGGAGCACCTCCTTCCCCTCCTCCTGCTCTGACCTTTGTGTTCACCTGCTTTTTCTTCTTCCTGTTTGTTTTTTCCTTCTCTGTGTGTGAAAACATATTTAAGAAAGCGCAAAAATACCAAAGACGCCACAGGCTTTTTCTTCTTCCTGTTTGTTTTTTCCTCTCTGTGTGGTATTTTTTCCGCTTTCTTAAATATGTTTTCACAAAGACGCCACACTTGGCACGTGGGCTCAGCTGTGTCCTTTGGTGGTTCTTCTGCAGGGGTGGCTGGAACCTGCTGTGTCTGGCAGGGGGCAGCCCCTAGCATCTTCTCATAGAGACCGCTCTGTAGCCTCTCCATTACCAAAACCTTGCCATGTACACCCAGAACACATCCATACAAAGGCTCTGGAGTACAGAAGTGTCAGAGTCTTTCATTCTCCAGCATTTGTGTCTCCTGTCTAGGCTAGCCCTGGATGTCAAGGGAAGTCACATTCTTCAGTAATTGGCATCCTGGGTTCCCCAGCTCTGATTAACAGTACTTGTAAAGCCTCCATGGTACATTGTTCTGACACATGCAAAAGGGAAAGCCTATAGGAGAGAGGAAACTGGAAGGCATTCTAGTTTTGTGAGCCATCTGCTGTCATATGCAAAAAGTCTGTCCCAAGCCAAGCTGCTGCGTTGTACTCTTTGGCTGCTAGACTGAGCAGAGCATCTAGTGCTAGAAGGGGACAGGGAAGAAAGCAGGAAGGTGACAAATACAAAAGCCAAGCAGAAGCTTCCCCAGGCTTCTCCTGCTTCTTGCTCACCTGCCCTCTTCTTGCTCCTACCAACCAAATCCCATTATCCTCCTATCCTCACTACATTCTGTGCCTGTTCACTTCTGAGTTTGAGAGCCATTGCACCATGCAGTATTGCTTTGCAGCCCTGGACAGATGTTTAGTGAGAAATGTAGAGTATTTATGCTGCACTCATGGAAGCACTGGAAGGTGTTTGATTTCCTGTGGCAAAGTGCTATTCTGTGGTCGTTCTTGACATTTCATTCAGGTCAGTACCTGATGGAAAAAGTCTGAATGCAAAGACAGGCCAGGAGTTGGCATCAACGTTTATATGAGTGAACTACCTGTTGAAAGGGAATAACGAGAATTCTAATTTTGCTGAAAAGTAAAGAGCACGTGTTTTTATGGCTATCATTAAAATTTATTTTCTGGGTTTTATGAAGCATGCTGTAACACTGGGTAACTTTATAGTTTTTCAGAAAGATTTAACTTTTCCTTTTTAATGAGAGTGGTGGGATGGCCCCAGCTAGCAGCTGAAGTCTCACCCAACCACCCACTCATTTGCCCACCCCCAGGAGAAGAGGGGAGAATGTAGGAAGAACAGCAGTGGGTCCCTGGCCCGTTCCCATGGAGGCCACCCCCACTATTTAAAATCTTCCCACCTACACTACAGTACAATGATTCTGAAACTAATTTGTAAGATAAAACTTTACAGTCTCTGGTAGTCACCATGTAATTCTGTATAAACACCTTCTCATTAAATTATTGAAATCTAGGATGATTTACTGTTTTGGTATTTGCTGTTTTGATTGAAGCTGTTAAACATAGCTCGGATGCACAGTGATTTTCACCTTGAAATGCAGTTTGCTCAGATACAGCTAGTTCATTGTGGTGCAATGCCTATAAAATGCTTCTGAATAGAAGAGATTTTGTGACATTTGTGTGCCTTTCCTTTTGTGAATGACAGTTTTCACTATTCTGAAACTAGTCTCACTGGATTTCAAGATACTGTGCTGGTGGTAATATATCAACAGTGTATTCCTTTAATCACCTCTGTTAAAAGGCTGCACTTTTTTGGCTTTTTTTTTTTTTTCCCCTTGATGAGTGTTTTTGTTTTCCTGCTCTTTGCAAATCTTTTTCCTATTTGCTCATATTTAATGGAATAATAATTAAAAACATTTTATTTTCTAGCATTTTGCAAACTTGCATGTTTATAAACAGTATCTTCAACTTCCTAAATATTTTCCAGTTTTTTGTGAACCTTTCTACATGCTCTTTGTTTACATCAAAATTCAATGAATAGTCTAGTCTTTCTGTATATATATGTTGATAAAAATTGTGGTGTGCACTTGTATACATGGCTTGTGTCATATGTTGTGAACTAACTATTCTTTTCTTTTCAGCAATGAAAAGTATCTTAGCAAATCAGCTGATCACATCCTGTGAAGCAGGATTTGAGTCTACATCTGAGAGGGGTAGCTGCAGGGCTTTTAGTATCAGACTGTAAATTGCAATTTCCTGTTTTGCAAAATCACATTTATCCTTTGCAGCTTCACTAATGCTCTCTTCCAGGATTTTCCGCTTGCTTTTTAATATCCCTTACCTAGTGCATTTCATCAAGTTCCTGTACAAGTTTGGTATTAGGCAAATCATGCTGTTTTTATCTTCTGCAATTTATTGAAGTTTGAACCATTTTTAATCCTAATATTCACTGTGATTTGTCTTTTTTTCTTTGATGTATTCATTAAACCAATTGCATCTAATTTTTGTTAAACAAATTACGTCTTGAATGTGAAGACAAAGATTTTATATTTCTACTTTGCTTTGCTTTGTGTTGGCAAAAGCATCCAGGGCATGTTGGCTTTTCTCCTGTCTGAGCAGTGGTATACATTCACATTAGAGTTTAATCATGAAATGAAAAGGTTATAAATATATCATGGGAGAAACAAATTAGCTCTAATTTGTTACTTAATCAATCTCCTGGCTTCCAAGTAGTCAGAGATGTGAACTCCCGTAATGGATTATTTTCTTATTTTCCAGAGAATTGGATGGATAGGAAGCTATAGTCCTATTCCAACTTACCAATAAGTACATTTGAGCAAATAACGTTGAATAGTTGTATTAGCAACAATTATATACCTATCTGTGAAATACAGAAGCATATTCAGAACTGCAGCCCAGCAGCTCACTCTGACTATAGCTAGTACTTCTCCCAGCAGTGTGGCGATACTGCTGTTATCTGCGTTAGCCTCTAATGAAGTCTGAGCACAAAGGATCCTAACCAGCCATCTAGACCCCTGCATCTCATGATCTTATTATGCTCCTCTCAAAAATGCTGCAGATACATCACAAAACCGTGTCGTACAGGCTTAGTTGAATGAGTGCTAAACACAGGTTATTTGCAAGTATGGACAAGGTTAAACTACTGATGTAACGTCCAGAAAGCAATGGACCCTTGCAAAGGTGAAAAGTATGGTAAGACTATCCTTCTGAGAAGAACACTGAGGTTTAGGTACCAGATAAAGTGCCAGTTCATTGAAAGCTTGCTTTTTTTTTCCTCTTATTGAGTAACTTTTAAAAAAGTATGTCCACAGTTACACTACTAAATATAAAATTATATCAAAGTATTGAATTCTTATGCTTTATAACACAGAGTGTTTTCCAGAGATAGAGAACAGCGGGTGAAATGCTTGTAACATTGCACAGCTGCCTTCATGCCACATCTGAAGGCTTTTGGAAAAGAAGTCAGAACAAAGCAGCTGACTTGAAAGGGGCGAATTGTTTTGATATCCTGCATAAACTCAGTGTTGCTGCCTGAGTTCAGGAAAATGTCCTTCCAGGACGCACAGGTCTGTTCTAAAGTGTCTGTGCATTTTTTGAATTGTGATATATTGACCATGCTGGAACAAATTTCTGAAGCAGATGAAGGGTTTGATCTGTTTGGGCCAATCCCTGTAGTCTTGATCAAAACTTCGTACCTGGTGCTCTTCCCATGAATAAGAAAATTTGAGAGCACAATATTTGAATGTTAGCCGTATTCATTACTTTATACCCCTCAGCCTTTCTGTGAAACTTACGTCTCCACTGACTTTTGTTCCCTTTCTTAAATTAAAAAAAAAAAAGTATCTTTAACCAGAGAACAGAGAGAGGTTAACTAATTTGCATAAACCAGCACTATAAATCATTCACTCGGCTTCATTTTAGACCCTGATGATCCTCTTTTTTAAAAAAATAAATAATAGGAAGAAAATGTTCTGTTTTTAAGTAGTGAACAGTTGATTATTCAGAGACTCTGAAAAGTAACTGGGCCTTTTTCTTTCTCTCTGTATTAAACTACTCTGGTTTGTCCACCCCTTTTGTTCTCTCCAGTGACTTTGGGTTTTTCCTGCAAGCTCGTAGGGATGTTTCCAGCAATGTGGATTTGATCTTAATTTCTGTAATCAAATTGTTATGCTTTCAGTTTTATTTAATCTTTTTTGGTTGTCACTCAAGTGTGAACATTAGAATCTGTAACCTGCTTACTGTGCTCCTACAGTGTACTTTCACAGCATGGAGAGAGGCTGTCTCATGAAGGATAAAAAATAACGGTGTTCTTGTTGTAACCTCTGGGAAGACTGGCAGACGTAAGATGTCTGCTATGTTTTTGTTAAAAGCCGACAATAAAGTGAAGCTGTGTCCACTGAGAAACACAAGGAAAGAGAGAATAAGAATTAACTGCCCTGCGTACTCTGGTTTCTTTCTCTGGCTGACTTGTAAGAGCCATTCGTAGTCTTTCTTTATGCTTACATAGATACCACAAAAAAATGTTAATTAAAGCTTCGTTCTCCATACTTTTGCTTATGCTTTTACTTTTTCATTTCAAGACCCTAAATGTAAAAAATGATAGATCTGCTTTGATAAGAAGCTGGCCCAGGACAGAGTTTTCTTACAGTGTATTTTCCACCTTTCAATTTGTGCCATTCAAAAATTTTATTCTGAAATCCTTACTTTTCTGCTCATGCTTCATTGCCCGGGCATTTCTGCTTTCTTAAAGCTTTTCTTATTTTTTTTAAGTTTTTGTGAGATATACCCTTCCCTGAAAGGTTAATAGAACTGAACTGATTAAGGAGAGAGTCTAAGAAGCCAAGAAATTAAATCTTAAGTATTTTTGCAACATAATTACCCTTTTCTGAGTTCAGAGGTAGACACTTAGCCACCTTGCAGCACACACCTGTGACAGCTTCACTGCTAAGTAAAGTGAGGTTAAAACATATAAGCTACTTTTTAATTCTTTTAATAATGCAGGAATTCTCATGTAATTCATTTTTGTTGAAGAAACAGAATAGGATTTTTCATTATTAAAGCATGAGTTCCTAATTGTTTTACGAGTGATTTGAGTTTCATCATTAATATAGTTTGGAATATTTCTTTTCAGTAAAGATAGAGTGTTCTCTTGAATAAAAGTTTATTTGAAATTCTTGCCTTGGCGCTATTGCATGTAATTTTTTCTTCTGTGTAGTTTCTGCTGTCTTATGAAGTCTGCAGTTTTGCTGTGCTAATAACCAATTTTACTCAGATTTGTAGGATTTTCATGTCCTAAATGAATAAAACTCACTTGCAAAATGTACTTTGTGCTTCTTGTTTAGTGCACAGCTTAGTTGTTTCAAGGCAAGTGAAATTACAGAAGAAGCCTCAATTATGTGTCCTGTGCATTAACAATTTAGGGAAACTTATCCCTGGCTCTTCATTTCTTTGTTTTCCCACTTAGGAATATAGGGCAGTGTCTGCATCCACTCCCAAGGCCAGGGACTAATTGTACAAATGTATTCACTTTTGCTTTGACCAACACAGTAACTTAAACGTTTTGGTAACTGTTGAAGGCAGGCTCCAGTGCAGCAACGTTCTCCTGCCTTTAAAAGGTAACTGAGAAAAGAAGAATTAAGCACAGAAGCCAAGGTGCATTTATTTTCGTTCAGACAAGTGCTGTCTGCAGTCACTAAAACACAGAACCATCAGTCTTGCTACTAGTACTGTGTCTTGCATTTTGGATACACAACTGTTCACCTGCTTTGGTTCTCAATGGAGACCTATGATTTCATAATTGGATCCTTGTTTTTTGCAGTGATGCATTAATGTTAATAATCATTAGGATAAGAAGAAATGAATTTGTTCTTCCTGGCTTCATGATACTGTACTAACCAGTCTGAAGTTAGTTAGGAGAGTCCTCTTCTCTTTCCGTCATTGCGTGCAACTCCCTGCTTGTCTGTCCCAAACCTTTGATGTTAACTGCTGACATTTGGTTATGACTATAAAATAATTCCTTTTAAATTTTGTAAAATTTAATTCTGTCCTCTGATAAATAGGTGCATAAGGAAATATATGTATAAAACCATCAATGAAATTCCTTACCACCTAATGTACTGTTATGTGAAATCATGTAGTCATTGCTACTGTGCTGTATTCTCTTTTCTAGTTTCCAAATAAAACAGTAGCCCAAGTTGCCTGCAGTATGCTGAACATGCTGATACATTATGTACATAGACTTCAAGTGTATCAAGCTGATTCACCTTTAAGAATCATTCAAGTAAGTGATTTTTTTTGAAATTTGAAATTTTTAATTACTTTAAATGCAACAGTAAAATTGAAATTAATAAAATTAAAATACCAGAATATTGACAAGTATGTTTCACAAAACATTGAATTAGTATAAGCGTAATCTTGCTGAACATCAACAGTAGGGCTTCACATCACACTTACTTCCTGACTCCAATATTAATATGTAAAATTGCAGTATCATGCTTTTTTTTTCTCAGATACAACTATGTGATTATTTGCATGAGCATGTTGCCAATAAAGTCTAATTTTTTAAAATATTATCTTCAAATATGTTTAAGTTTAGTGAGAAAGTGATTACTTAAAATATGGATCTGCAGTTGTATTTTCCATATATATATGCAAAACACATTGCATTAAAGTGTTTTAGTATAAAGCAAAAATAATTTTTTTGAATATGGTTTAAATAACAAGTAGACTATGGCCTTTGAGAGTCTGAACCACAGAGAAAAGATAAAGGTCTCCCAGGTAACCGGAAAGAGAGTTGCATGGAAGCTTCTTAAGAGGTGTAGCAAGCACTTTGCTGCTCCTCTGCAGTCATATTGTTGATTAAGTAGAGACAGGGTTTTTAGAAATTCTAGTAGTTCTAAGAAATAATGGAGCTCAAATAGCGCCATACGCAAACCCATATGAGGCTCCTTTCCTGCATCGTACAAGTGTGTTGAACCAAGTTCTTTTCCTGCCTGAATATTTGAAGTGACTGTGTAATTTAATTGTCCATAATACACCGATGTCAGTCAAGCGGAACGTATTCCTCCAATGTCCTCTGTAAAATTCCATTAAAAGGATTTTATTGTTTTTAAAAAAGTGGCAAAGAATACTGTAATTTGTCTCAATAACTTTAGTAGAATTTAACTGTGTATCCAGTATTGTGTCATACTTACCTGCTTAAAAATTTGTTTTAATCTTAAATATTTAAATTGTATTCTTAAAGAAACTATGCTATATTTCCCGCAGATTCTGATAGCAACTATTACCCATCTGCTACCTAGCACAGAAGCTTCCTCTTATGAACAAGACAAGAGGGTAAACATTTTTCCTTTCTTTTTAATGTGTCAATTTAATTGCACAGGTGTGTGACATAGCATTGTTACAAAATTTAAGCTGTGCCTTAAAGTAGGAATTCAGCTCTTTAAGTTAACACAGTATAATATTCTTGAATTCCAACAATATTATTTATACAAGTGAATTTCTGTAGTTTCTGTGGGAAAATATGCATTTAAAATTGAGATTGATTGTTTTCGATAATTAGAAGGTCTTTTTTCCTTATCCTCAGTGAATTTACAAGCAAAGAAAGTAATGTAGACTTTTGAAACTTGTCTTAGAGTGAAAATACATTCTCAACTTGTAGAGAATACCTTTCAGAATATTTATAGGATTATAATTTTACTATTGTAAGTACATTCTTGAGCAAGAGAGCCTGTAATCATCAGATGAATTTGATTGTTGTCATCCTTCAAAACAATTGCTGTATTTTTGTATTTTCAGTGGGCCTGTGTCACCTTGCAACGATGGGCTCTTTCTTCACCTGATACTCACAGTAGTACTTTCTGCCACCTCAAGGCTCTCTCCTGAATTATTTGGCTTTGCTTTATGAGTGTGGGACACGGTGGCCGTTTAAACTTGGGCACTTTGGTGCAGTTTGTGGCTGGCGGTGCTGTTGTTTTGGCCCAGCCATTCCCGCGGGAGCTGGCATTTGCGGCAGGCTCGTTTTGGGCTCCAGAGCTCCATTTTGCCTCTCCTCTCTGCTTGCCAGGAGGCAGTGGCTGTTGTAGACTACAGCAGTATGCCAAGCTAGCTGCCTTTCCACTTGAGGTTTTTCCCGTAAATCAATGTTTCCCTGTGAACTAATGCCGATCATTGTATGTCAAATATCCTATAAAAAATTGGCTTACCTACTTGACAAACTTAGTCCTAGTGGGTTTCTTAAAAGTTACTCTTACTCAGAGCCCTTCATCATTAGGTTTATTATATGGTGCCTCTGAGGCACAAACTTGTATTATGTGAAATGAGTAAAATGTTCATATATTGTTTATTAGCAAATTAGTTAAGCGGATTTTCCTTGAAATACTTTTCTTTAGCTTGGGAAATACTTTAGAGTATCTTGCAGCTATTTATCTGAATTGTTTCCTTGTCCACAGCTAAATTTAAAAAATTGACAATAATTATTTGAAGCCAGTAAGTTATTAATAATTTGGTGTGTATGTGTATCTTAATCTAATTCTGTTCTCCAGTCTTTAAAAACATCCCCTAGAGGGAGTCGGTTCTTTTGCTGACTCAGTAGTCTACAATATAGAAAGCAGTTGGATTTCTTTCAGATGATGCGTAAGGTTATTGACATGTTGTAAAGGAAAGCACTAAATGCAGCTGAAATAGTTGAGTTTTGTGTAATCCTTGATTCAGAATGGTGCGCCAGCCTTAATTTGTGGCTGTATAATATGTCGTTTTAGAAACAGCACCCTACAAATCAGTTTTGGAAAATGACAGGTATCCTCTAAAGTACAGTATCTGCTCACAGACTTGCCATGATTAGAAACTGTTGTATGGATGATTTTTGTTAAATATCTCAGTAGACAAAGTTTTTACTAATACTGTAGGTTTTGAAAATACAGTGGCTTTTAAATAAGTGTGATCTGCCATTACTAGAGGAGGCTGACTCTACTGAATTGAGAAAAGAAAGTAAAACAGAGAAGTAAAATACAGTGATAAATGTGAAGTAGCAGGTGCTGGTTTAATTGATTTGTGATTGAAAGTGTTTGTTCCAGTTGGTGGTTTCTTTACTTCTGTGCTTATTGGATTGGATAATGGCCCTGCCATTAAAGACTTTGCTGCGGCCTCTTCACACTACAGGAACAGAAAATGATAAGACTGAGAGATCCGTTCTTAATTGTATATATAAGGTACATGTTTCTTCTTAAATGGGAATTTCTATGTTTGGACATAGTGTCAGTTTCATGGAAATGGCGACAGAACTCTTTTGTAAGCTGACCTTCATTCCACTGCTGAAATGTGGAGTGCTGTCTTGGTTCTTCTATGTTTTACTGTAGCTGCTCGATCATTGGTATATTTGAAATTATTAATTTCAATTTATATTTTGTGATGTTTAACCTAGTTACTTTTTGTATGTCATACTGATAGCAGACGTTTGTGTTGTGTAAGACCAGCTACACATTTCACACAGACGAGGAAGTAGCTTTTTTGTACCAAATAATTTTATTTAGCAATAAGCAAAGTAAAATGCATCAAGTTATAATTGCTATCTGTAGGGACACAGAACAAAGATAGTTGTTTTGGGTGTGGTTTTGGTTTTGTTTTTTGGGGTTTTTTTGGTTTTAGGGCTTTTTGGCAAGGGAAGGGAATTAAAACCTCCAGTAGCTTAGACCTAGCATATGTAATTAAAGAAGACAGGAGATCTAAAAATAAAGGCAGCTTAGTGATTTGATTTAAGTTCTGTTTCTTATTTCTTTATTGTTAAATTCCACTTCAGTGCAGACACTGTTTTAACAGTTTTCTTTGCAGACCAGAGTGTGCTTCTGTAAAAATTAAGCATCTAAAGTTTTCCAACATTTTGTCCTGCCTACCTGGTTCTAACAGATCAATTAAAAAATGTAAATAAAAAGAAACTTAATTTCTTATAAAATTATCAAGTAGAAATTTCAGTAGTTAATGTCATGGAATTCTGTTTTTGTTCTAGGTTCTGCATGGATGTGTCTATGGGTCTCAGTGTTTTAGCAACCCTAAATATTTTCCTCTAAGCCTTTCTGATTTGGCATGTGTGGATTATGATCCTTTTATGCATTTAGAAAGCTTGAAGGAACCAGAACCACTACATTCTCCAGACTCTGAGAGGTCTTCTAAACTTCAGCCAGTCACTGAAGGTTTGTCAAATTGCCTAAATACCTTTTATTTCAAAAAGATTTTTATCTTGGTTTCCAGTATTGAAGTGTTTGTCTAAAGCATAAGTTTTAAATTATACCTGGGCACTAGGTAAGGACCGTTAGTATGGAATGAGCCAACATGATTTTGAGCAATTACTGTTTGATTAACTGAAATAAGTCTCTTCTAAACAACATGAAGATCAATTTGATATAGATTCTTCTGTGCTCTGTGTATCAGCAGAAAGTGTTAAGTACTGCAACATGGATAAATGTTGCTTTTTCATTTTACTTTCAGTAAGTTAATTTATTTTTTCCTTAATTTTGCTGCTTTCTCTAAGAATATTTTTTTTTCCCTGTCTGATCTTGCAATATTGAAAGCTTTCTGTGAATTTTTTTAGCCTGTCATAATTTGTGGTCAATCTGTTTACACTGGTTAAAACCACAGAGTTATGTAAAAGAAAGAAAATTTTTGTCTTCTGCTTAGAACCTTAAGAGACCCAGGAATGAACATTTTCTTCAGAACTCGAAAATAAAGACCTCAAGAAACTAAGCTACAGAGGAGTAGCATAGATTATGTGGTGTATCTAGTAAATATCAAATAGCTACATAGGGAAGAAAATTGAAAAAGATGAGATTAATACTGATACCAGAAACTCTGTGTAGTGCTATTCTCCCTCCATATTAAGTTGTTCCATTTAGGCTTCCTTAAAGGTATTGAGAACCAGATAAATGCAGAAGCTCTTTGTAGCAGCTGTGTGCTAACAGCAGGTGATTTTGTGGTCTGTAGTGACTACGTGCTGTTTTTTATGTAGAGAAAATGGCTAATCATTGTGCCCTTGTCTAAGGCATGCTTCATCATCCTCAAGTACTTTTTTGGCCAAAGAATTCTAAACATAGAGCTGTCCCCTAATAAGCTCAGTATTGGATTGAACAAGTCTGATTTGAGAACTATTGGCAGGAGGAGCTGTAATTATTAAATTTACTGAAGAATGAAGCAAGGTACTATAGTTGGCTTTTTGTCAAATGGCTGTGGTCTTATTAGTAAAAAGTAATCATCTGCTGGGTCAGAATGAAAGAGGCTTCGAAGGATTCATTCTGTCCTAATTACAGTCTCACCTATACGTATTATATAAAGCTAATATTTAAAGCATTTGCCAAAATTAACTTCCACTGCATGTTCTATTACAGTGTGGTGAATTGTAGTAGCTTTTTATGCCTGGCATCTTTTGTATTCTGTAATAATCTGTAATTATGGGTTAGCAGCAAATGCTGTGTGGCTTGTTTAATCTGACAATCTGAAAAGACAACCCTGAATAGATTTCTCTTTAAATGAATGTAGTTGCACAAAGCCTTGGCATTGATATCTCCGTTTTGCATTTCCATACGTGGTCTTTTATGATTTCTTGTTAAGTTTCTAAATAAAAGTAATTTCAGATGTTCCTTTTATCTCTCCAGATAAATTAAGGAAGCCCCATATATTTTTAAAGTTTCAGGGCTCTGGAATTGAGAGTCAGATTGTGAAATTTAATTGCCAAACTGCAGCATTATAGTGCAACGCTGGTCCTGCAACCCTGGCACTTCTAGTCCACATTGCCAGGCAGAGAATAAAACTGGCAGTGCTTAACTGATAGCACAGCATCTGTTCTCCCTGGCATTATTGGAGGAGTGAGAGGAGTAAAGTTAGTGGATAAGATCAAGACAGGGGGTTAATTAGTGTAAACTAGCAGCAGAGCACTGTGGCAATGGGTCAACCTCTTTTTTCATAGAGTAAAAGTGCTATCTTGATCTCTTTTTTGAAGGAGTGGAAATAAGCAGGATGGCAGTTTGGGGGAAATCAGGGAAGTTCTGCAAAGGTGGGATGGGGGTTGCTAGACTCTTTCCTTGGGTCACAAGCAAAGCTGAAAGTACTGAAATGCCAGAATTCTTAAGACAGGGTGCTTTTGATCAGTTTACAGAGTATGGCAATGACATCTATTAATGCTTCCCATTGTTCAAGGTCAGATCCATCACAAGTTTTGTAGACACTTGTCCACAGTATGGTGTGGTATGAGATCATGAAGATATGGGACTTTCAGTGATACATCGGTGCAGTGGGGACAGGACCTACTGAGAAGCTGGAGCAAGCTCTGCAATAAACAGCAGGGCAAAGATTTGGTAAATCCTCTAGAAACAAGCAATGTGGGGAGAGAAAAGGACTATTCCCCTCTCTGTTTCAGTAACTTTCCAAATGCTGTCTCTCACAATCCTCTCACTAGGATTATCTGTGAAAAGGTCTTTGTCCTCCTGTCGGTAGGTTTCAGGTAAAGTGGTAGATTGCGGTATAAGGTACACAAAGAATAATTTTGAAATTAATTTTTAAGTATATTAAAGTGTAATATTTAAACCAGAACAAACTTTTAGCAGCTGATGATAAAGACATGAGTAGGAAGCTATTCTTGCATCATCAGAACTTGCAGGCAGCATCTAAGGAATCACAGGGCTAGTCTTCATGAAGGCTGATGAACTGTTCCTCTAGCCAGTATCAACAACAGCTTCCTCTAGGTACCGTACACATATACAAGTGCTGCCTGTGCTAATGAACTGCACCTAACTAGCCTGGATCCAGTGTCACCCTGACAGAGGTATACTTTCTCCAAGGATAGTCCAGCATTATAGGCACTCACTATGCCGTTTAGATGTGCAAAAGCTAACTTGGGCTGCATTATGCTGTGTTCTGCTTACCTGCTTCTGATCTTTTACTAGTCATCACAGACCATGAGCACATATGAGGGAGAACTAAACCAGAACCTCACCTTCAAAGCTTTTTTGTTGCTTATATTAAATGATGCAAACATTCAGGAAAAACTAAAATTGGGGGGTTTTGTGACGGCTGTATTGATGGGGAAGCTGGTTACATGAAAATATTTAGCATTAAACAAAAAGTGCTGTACCTCTTCTAACATTAATAGATAGCAAAATCAAGCTATTAAATAGAGTCTAGTTGTAAGGAAATAATATTTTATGGGATTTCTCTTGCAGTTATAGGCCAAAAACATTTTAAAACCTGTTCTTCGTAGATCACAGATCTTTTAGAGATAGTTGTGATTGGAATGTAGTTATATTGCATAGATACAGTGGTCCATCAATTATTGATTTCATGGATTTTCCTCCATTTATCATATTTCTCCAAACATATTTTAAATTCTTTTGCATAGATCGATCATATTTCCTAATACAGTTCAATTTCTGAAAAAAAGTTTAGTCTTAGCTTTTGAAAAATAGAAACATGAAGTACTTCTTTTTAAGTCTTTGCTGTTTGCCTTTATAGTGTCTTTTACTTACAAGGAGACAAAAAATACACTGTTTAAAAAACACTTTATACGTGGTGCATCCAGATTGGCATAGTTTGTGTTTTGTGAGGGATATTCTAGAGATGAGTTCTCTGTAACCACATCTCTCTATATCTGAAGCTTAAAAATAGAAAAGAGTGAGACTTCCTTAAGCTAATGTAAAATACGGGTAGCTAAGCTAAGCTGAACTCTCTTAGGCTCTCTGTATATGTAATGGAGAAAGAGAAGAGTTTCCAGAGAGCGATTCATCCCATTTCTCCAATTTGGGCTTCTAACTGAAATTAATCAGTCTGTATGGGTGCATCATTCTTTATATAGCTAAAAGGGTGAGAAGAGTTAAATTCTGCTCTTAGTCATTACTTTTTCCTTCTGCTACATAAGTAGTTTTTTAGAAGCTGATCAACCAATGTTGAATTAAAGAGTTAACAACATATCTTAAGGAAATTCAGAAATCCTCCATTCATGCTACGGATACAAATTAGTGGTGATGGACCTTCAGCCTTTCCACAAAAGAGGTAATTTCAGGGACTGAGAAAAATAGCCAATATAACATGCTTGTAGTAAATGACAAAGTGATCACATACACATATAAATTACATTGCCTAAGCAAAGGACTGTACCACTGTAAAAAGAGCAGAGATGGGTTCACTCAGGAAGACAGGTTGTCAAAGCAGCCAGCTATACTGCTTTAACTTGTAATCATATGGCTTATTTTGTAGAATTTGTGGTAAAGCTTGTGTTATTGCATATTTTGATCTGGCCTCCAGAAACAAAGAGCATGGTTTAGATACGCATTTGAAGAGTTCTAATATATTGAATGTCCAGTTGTTCCTGATTGAGGAGATGTGCTTCTAGGAACAAATTATTAATATGTATCCTTTAAGATGCAAATTTAATTTAAAGTTATCGTAGTTTCAAAAAGCATTACTGGGTTTAGGTTTGGGGTTTTCTTTGCAAAGGGAAGCCATCACCAAAGTATGATTTGCTGTTTGGCAAAAATGTTTCAAGATTGCTTTATTTTATTTCAACATAACAGCTTACGTCTTGCAGTTTGCTTTGCAGTATGCTTCTCTTAATACTTCTGATTTAAGTTTTCTGTATCATTTTTAGATCAACAATATTCTGGGAGGAGACTGAGAAGTATTTTTCTCATTTCATGAAAGAGGCAATGACAGATTTATGTCCCAATTCTTTCATTTTTTTATTTTAATTCAAGAGTAAAATTTTCAGTGAAAGATTGTGGTAGGACTGGGAATGGACCTTCCAAATTTAAATTTGATGTTCCTCTCTTTGTATCATTGCATCACCTTTCTTTTCCATATGTCCTACTTTGGAGGGAGGAAATTCATGCACACAGGCACAATACAACCATGGTCAGGTTTGAGATCTTTAGGGTTTGCCACAAAACGGTAATAGTAATAACTTAAACGCTAACAGGTTCCCCTCATTTCTTCAGGTTTTTCAGCAAAACTTAAATTAAGGCATTTAGCCTACACAGTGTGAGACTTCAGGTGGTGGGGAAGCTCACACATCTTTGCTCCTAGGAACCTGAGAACCTGTGTAGTGCCTAGTGCTGAACACTTGGCATAAATACCCTGACAAAGATGAGCCAGCCTCTGCTTTGTCCAGGTGCTGGTTAGTACTGCAGTGATAAATTACTCTTCAAGCATCCAACTTGTTGTCTCTTTTTCTTGTATACACTTGCTCACAGTTCCTTCTTATATTTCAGCAGATGGCACTATAACTTAATTTCCCTGTATGCTATCAATATCTGGACATTTAATTCAACTTCACCGAATGTTTTTGTATTTGTAAATTTTTAAACCTCAAGAATGTTGCAAGTAATGGACCTCCAAGACAGCTGGAGAGGGTCTTCTTACAAGTGCATGTAGTGACAGAATGAGGAGTAATGGCTGTAAACTGAAAAACTGTAGTATAAACATAAAGAAATTCCTTTTGTGAATTTAGATAAGGTTGCATGCAAGTGGAAGGTATGCAACAAAGAAGGAGGTGGCAAAACCATACTGAAATACTAGTGCATCTCACAAGATGAATTTCACATAAGATAGGCCCAGTTAACTTCTCTTTCTCCCTCCCAAGTTTTTCCAACCTGAAACTTCTTAAAATGCAGTTGGGGGCATGAGATCTGGTTTTTTGTAAATTTTGCTACTGTTAGATTCTGTTCAGTATAGATAGCCCAGTCTTTGATTCGGTACTTCAAAATCATCCAGTATTATTCTCAACCTAACCTACAGCTATATGCTCTCTGGGGAAATTAAGATGGATTAGAGGTTTTGTGCATTTAAGTTCCTTTGTTTTTCACAATATAATGATGTCTATAAATATAAAAATTCATTGCAGTTGGAAATAGACTTCTTACAATACAATTATGTTCTCTACTTCATCAGCAATTTAAGATTTATTTTCACTAGATTAAGAAATTGTGGATTTTAGAAGAACCATGCTGATTACAAGGTTATGGTGAAGAAGGTATGGTAGGCTGTAAAATAGTTAAGATGCTTCTTCAACTATCTTATGCTTTTTCATGCTATTTATATGTGAGACCGGTGTTCATCAAAATACATATTTTTTCATTACTGAGTTGCTTGTATCCTAGCGATGCTCATCCTCTGTTTAAAACTCATGAAGGAGACCAAAAGAAATGTACAAATCCCAGTGTTGTTTTCTGAACACATCTTTTAAAACCTATGTTCTTTTTCTTGCAGTGAAAACTCACATGCAACAAGGATTAATTTCAGTTGCTGCCCGTACTGTGATAACACATCTAGTCAACCACTTAGGCCACTATCCTATGAGTGGAGGTCCTGCTATGCTAACCAGTCAAGTGTGTGAAAACAATGACAATCCATACAGCGAAAGTCCTGAACTTTCTCCTGAACTTTTTGAGAACCCAAACCTTCAGTTCTTTGTGTTAAACAATACTTCCCTGGTGTCTTGCATACAAATCCAAGCAGAAGACGACATGCCTGGGGGAGGACTGTCTGCTGGACTTGCATCTGCTAATTCAAATGTTAGAATTATAGTGCGTGATCTATCTGGCAAGTACTCATGGGATTCAGCCATTTTGTATGGACCATCATCTTTATGTGGATCTTCACAACAAACGTCTTTTGCACTTTCATTATCTCAGCAAGATAAACCAGAAGATGCTCTTTCATCTTTTGAGCATGTGGAGGATGTATCTGCAAGGGATGGAATTACACTCCAAGTAAAAAGGAAATTTAGAGACACTGTACCAACATGGGATACCATTAGGGATGAAGAAGATGCCCTTGATGAGCTCCTGCAGTATTTAGGTGTTACAAGCCCTGAATGCTTACAGAGAACTGGTGTCTCACTCAACATCCCTGCTCCTCAACCAGTCTGCATCTCAGAGAAGCAGGAGAATGATGTCATCAATGCAATTCTCAAACAGCACACAGAAGAGAGGGAGTTTGTTGAAAAACATTTCAATGATTTGAATATGAGGGCTATGGAGCAGGATGAGCCAACCTCACAAAAGCCCCAATCAGCATTTTACTACTGCAGATTACTTCTCAGTATACTGGGAATGAATTCTTGGGATAAAAGGTAAGAAGAAAAGACTCGCCATTTAAGAACTTTCTTTTAAGGAGTTGTGCTATTCTTACCATGTAATAGTAGTTGATCATAGAGTAGGTTAGGCCAAAAATACTCCAGACCAGCCAACAGAAGAGGAGAGGGGATGTGCAACTAAGGGGAAAATAGCAATTTTCTTCTGCATTTGAACCTGTCATTTAGAGAGACAGAAAGGGGGAACCTGTTACGTTTATTGCTATTTATATTCTTTCCTTAAAACAGTGCTGGAAGGCAAATGGAAGGAATGATAACTTTTCTAATAATCCTTTCACTAAGTGTACTAAGATATACTACCATGGGTAAAGAAGGCAGATTTTTTTATTTCTTTGCTTCCCGTGTATGTTCCTGCAAAAATCATTACCTTTCTGTGGCCGAGTGAGACTCCAAATGTGTCATATTCTCAGCTGTTGTGTTGCTGGACAGTGTCCTGCAGCTTTGCCTGCTAAGAGCATGTTTGGATGCAGCCTCAAAGCATTGCAACTGTGTTAGCTAACTAGAAAGATGTTTCCTTTACTATTTATTTCAACATTGGCAATGTTTGGGTATTGTTTAGAACAACAGGAGACAAGCCATGTTCAGTTACAAAAGTAACGTCTCTGTTTACTTTTGTTTTTGTTTGGATGTGGTTAGGTGTATATCTGCATATGCATGCAGGTATGTACAGATATTAGCATCCTAGAATTTAAAGGTCTTTCTGAAATGTTCTTTTGCCATAACTGTCAAATTCCATACTAGAGGCATTGAATTATTTTCTTACAATGAAGGGAAATGGATATTCTGTAAAACAAAAATAATATCACTGAGATATCACTGGAATCAGACAAAATTTTGATGTTATAACACTTCTTATTTGGATCTTTCATTCCTCAAGGCCGTCTGGTTTTGAACAGTACTGCTCTTAAACTCATTCCACTGTGTCTTATGGGAAACATCTTCAGAGTATAAAATAGTATAAAAGAAATGAAAAGTGCCTTTCTTGCTTTAACATATTGTTTTGTTTTTTCTTTAAATTGTTACAGCTGGCTGGGTGACCAGTGAGCTATGTTCTGCGCTCCTGCAATTCAGAACAGCAGAAGCTGTGTGTCAGTGCACTAGCTCCCTGGGACAGTACATTGTGGGAGTGTCTTTTGTCACAAAGCACATATATTTTGGCCTAGTAAAGTGTGCAGGTTATGTATGCATCAAAGTGAGTTCAGTCTGTTCCTCTGTAGCAAAGAGATGGATTTCAGTTGCATCCAATAGGCTGACAGAAAAAAGAGGAAAGAAGTAAAGGTTGTTCTCAGGACTATAATGGATATAGAAGATTTCCTGGAATAAAAAAGTTTTATGTATATTTAAAAACATATATCTTAATATATTATATTAAGATATTAATAGTCCTTTATAAAAGAAAGGACTATTGAAAAGGCAAAAGCATTTGCTGACTGTTCTTCCATGGACCTGGAAATGTTCTTGTACCGTTCTTGTACTGTTCTGTATCCATTAGTGAACCAGTGATAAGAGAGTTACAAATTTCTCTCTTTAGAAGGAGCTTTCATCTCCTGAAGAAAAATGAGAAGTTACTTCGAGAACTCAGAAATTTGGACTCAAGACAATGGTAAATTCTTTTAATGGGCACCAACTTATTTAAGTGTGCATGTACTTAAATGGCTCTAATTTGCTTAGATGTCAGAATCAAACTTTTAAAAAATTGTTTTGTAAATTATTCGTGCATTTTGCACTGTATTGTTGTTATTGGTGTTATATTGAAGTTACATTGGTGTTCTTTGTAGATTGAAACTCTGCAAGTAGAGTATAATGAGATAGAACAAACTCCAAAATAACTTAAAATTATGAACATCTGTATGTACGACATGGAATAGTTTTAAAACTTTGCTATATCAAAGTTTTAATAAAGATATTTGATAAATCACATTGTTAGCTTCAGCTAATTGTTTATATGTTTTCTAGTACTGTTAGTTGAAGAGATAGAATTCTAGTTGGAGTTGCAGCACAGAATTAAAAAGTTTGGGTTGTTTTTGTAGAAGTTGAAATAAAATCCAGCAGAGGCTTTAGAAGTGTGAGAAACCACTTTCAGTTGCTCCAGTGTCTGCTTAACAGCAAGCCGCGAACAGAAGACATTGCTGTAGTACGTAAAGATTCTTCATTCATCTGCATAAGCTGCATTTGCCCCAGCATTCCCAGGACACTGTCTGTAATGCCTGTTACAGGTCTAGCTCATTTCAGAAGCCCAGCTATTCTATTAGCAATTGGTACTGCCAGCACCATCCTACATCTTAGAAGTGATGAAAAGGCTAAATGCTCTTCATGTATGGCAAAACTTTAGGCTCTAGAGAAGACCAGACTAGAAAAGACAGAATAGGAATATGGAAATAGAGAATATAGAAATAAAGAACACCATATAGTTGTGCTTTACTTCCACTGTTTTTTTGGATGTTTTAAAAGCCATGCTCTGTGTGTTGTGCTTGAGTATTTTGGTTTCATGTTTTGGTAAAGGCACTGTTATGCAATAACCGTTCTCTGTTCTGCAGCCGAGAGACACACAAGATTGCAGTGTTTTATGTTGCTGAGGGACAAGAAGATAAACACTCCATTCTTACTAATACTGGGGGAAGTCAAGCCTATGAGGATTTTGTAGCTGGTCTTGGCTGGGAGGTATTTACTAAAATGTTTTTATCGTAAGTCTGTTTACAGAAAAATTACAGATCCTTTTAAATATTGTAAGCCTTTGGCTCATTAGCATTACTCACAAGTACTGAAGTACTGTTTTGCAAATAGGATGTATGGAAGAAGTCTGGTTTTAATTTCATTAGCAATATTGGCTATTTAATTCTAAGCTCTTTCAATTTAAGAAAGTTTTTGCAAGAAGAGGTGATTCTTTAATGTGCAGTCATGTACTTGGCTTTCATGGACTGATTAGGAGGGATCTTGATTTCCTTGTAGGCCTGTAAAGTGTTAAGTCCTTTGAAATTTGAGATTTGCTCAAATTTGGGAATCCAAAAAATACAAATGTGAGCTTCTCTTATGCTCCCTTCTTCCAGCCTTCCACTTCAGGCATTTATCTTTCCACTCACTCCGCTCCATGTCTCTTCCAGCAGTCAGAAATACTGCAGTGTACCCCACCATCTCTACAGACCTGAAACTCTTTAGTCACTAGTTAGATACTGTTACAAGGATTTCCTTTTTTGCATCCTTTCTTTCTGACCACCCAGGATTAACTGCCATTGTAAAGTTCAACTTGGCACTGTTGCACAGGAATCACTCCTGCTCCTGGCTGGCTGCATAAGAATTTGCAGGTTTTCTGTTCTTGTGACTTGTGTTCATCAGGAGTGTCCCATCGTATCTCTTATTTCTTACTCTTTAGGTGTATCAGAGCACTACTAGATTAGCTGTGTGGATAATGGCTCTGACTTTTCCACAGGAGCAGAGGAAAACTGCTAGAAGTCTGCTGACTGTGACACACATAGATGTTTATTTCTCACATTCCTGATTCTTCAGGAGAAAAAAAAACATTAGTGTCTTCAAATATCCTTCTTTAGTGGGTTAATTCTCTTAGCCTTTATTAGCTAGATGAAAGAGTTGCCAATTTGGGTTAATATTCTGTGATGAGACATGTAATATTTTAACCTTTATTAACAGAAAAGCAAATATATCCCATGTGGGCAGAGATTAAATGTATACACGTCTGAGATACAGCTTTCTATAGGCACTGTTGTAAAAGTGAAATAGCACATTAAACTTGCCTATTTATTTCAGTGCCAAACTATTTCCCATAGAACTAAGACTTACAAACTGATTTACGAATTTACAGTTAGTTTCCTGTGACTTTTTTTCATATTCACAGAATGAAAATTTCTCAAGAAATATATGAAAGGTAACGAGATTTTAAAATTGTCTGGCTCTCACACAGGGTTTCTTCAGAGCTCAGGTCAAGTCTGATGTATCACAGAATATAAAAAAATTCAAAAAGCACATGTAAGTGACTACAGTCAACTGATCAGGGAATAATGTAGTAAATATTAATTTACACAAGCTTTCCTTTTCTCTAACCTCATCTTCCCGACAGCATCTGTGGTGACTGTGAAATACAGAATGCCGCTGCATTGCAGTTGATTTCCACTCTAGTCAGTGAGTCTGAGCAATTTTAGAAAAGCATGACTGTACTGTTGTGAAAAGGATCTTCACTTCTAAAAATTCAGTTGAAAGTGGATCTTAAATTGTGAAGTATTTTAAACCTGATAACTTTATTTTCTTCTAAAGCTTCCTGGGCTTTATTTCTAGGTAAATCTCACAAACCATTGTGGCTTCATGGGAGGACTGCAAAAAAACAAAAGCACTGGATTGACCACTCCATATTTTGCTACCTCAACAGTAGAAGTAATATTCCATGTGTCAACAAGAATGCCTTCCGATTCAGATGACTCTTTAACAAAAAAAGTAGGTGTTTATGAATAACAGATTTTCTTTTGATAATAAACCCAGAGAAATTGGAGTCAAAGAAAATCCAGTACCTCTTCTAAAAAAAACAGAAAATGTTGTAACACCTTTACCTGCTAATAGTATTTTACTGAAATAGGTTAAGCCATATAAATTATTTTCTACCAATTTCTAATTTTGTCATACTGGAGATTTTTGCCATCATTGCAGCTGCTGGCAGGATCACATGTATAGTGGTGAAAAATGCCAGGAGGTAATGATTTGTGTAGAAGAAAAAGCATTATATCTCAATGATGTTTTGGTACTTTGAGACTTTAAATGACAAGTAATAAATACATGGCAAGTACTTTCTAAGATGACTTTTTATTCACTTAAGAGTCACGTCCTGGCTATTAACATAACTTGCCCTTTAAAAAAATTAAACATTTAAAGAATTCAACAATTTTTATTGTATATAAGGTGTTTTATCTTGGAGCAGGCACAGATGCTCAACAGTGATATGATCTTTCACAGCCATTGTAAGTAAAGAATGGTTTACTGTATTGGTATTTTTTTCTTTAGAATTTAATAAATTCCACATTAGTGATAATAAGTTACAGTCTCAAGCATGTGTCCTACTATAAATGAACAATTGACTATCATTAGACTGTCCCCTGTCCTGCGTACATACATCTTCAGATGTGCTAATCCATTCGGTAGACACGTTAATGAGCACTGGTTGAAGTGTAATATTGGAGGAACTGAAGCTGGTTGACCTCAGCATGGAGTTTAATACTTGTAATTAAATTAGACAGTAGACAGTTAGTAAAGAGAGAAATAGCCATGCCTCTGGCAAGCTTCAATTATTAATGACTTTTTTGTTCTTTGTGTTCAACTTGAAGAAAAAAATATTATTGTTATAGACTGACTATGAGTTTTAACTTCTCACTGTCACATCTTAGGTTGCTTTGTTTGGAGGGGTTTTTTTTTTAATTAAAAAATGTTTTTTCTTGTGTGCCTATGGTGCTGGGTCCTTTCTGTTCTTTATCTCCTGAAGTAGAGCCAGGGTAATACTTAGGTTACTAAATGATTTATAGAAGTGGTTTAATATCAAAAATAACAAATTTTAACGTGAGATTGTTGCTATTGTTCTAGTGCAGAACAGTGTGTATGTATGTATTATTTTTCTAAGTTCACTGGCTTCTGTATTTTTTACAAAGAAACGTAGTTTTATAAAACACAGCTTTTAATTATCCTTACAATGTTTGTTTATAATCTGCTTGAATTAGAGCAGTAAAGAGGAAGGTGTGTCACAGTGAAAAGTAATTAATAACAAATAATTTGCAAATGCTGTGGACTTCAGCAGAACACACAGGCAGGATCTCAGAGCTGTTCCCAGGAGCACCCTGAGTCTGCGTGTAGCTGTTCCTGCCAGGCGAGGTTCAGTGCTGGTGCAGGCCTCCTGTGATTTAGGTTGTGAAAATGGTGTCAGCTGGACTTCTTAACAACTCCAATTTGCCCCAGGCCTATTTTTCTTCATCTTTACCCACAATCTAACTCATCAGTAGTTTGGAATATTTGAGGTCTGTATGGATATGTAGAGGGTATCAAAAGATTTGGATTATATTTGTAGTTCAGCTACTGATGGGCTGTTTAACTGAGATACTTTATTTCTGTGTGAATTTCTTTCCTCTTCTTCCTTGTTGTGTGTTTTTTGTTCTTTTTAAGCCCAGTTTTGCCATGAATGGAGGCTTGTGACCTGCCTTTATGTCTCTCCTCTCTTCCCTTTAGGCCCATTTCAATTGCATTTAATAGATACATGTTTCAAAGGTGTTCACTTGAAGTTTAATGAAGATAGGCTAAGTAAAAGAGATAGAGACTCTTAGTGCTCCTGCTCAGCATGTAAAGATGGCATGGGAAGGAGCGTTGGACATCAAGGAACCAGCACCAGAGGGAGATGCTATGAAAGTGATCCCAAACTTCAGAAAAGAATCAACTGAAGTTTGCATCTTGGGAGAAACCAGCAAGTGGTGTCGGGAGACATGAGTAGGAAAACAGGCTTAATTCTTTTAGTTCTGCAACTGCTTGTCTTGCTTAAACTGAACACATCAGCAGAAGGAATGTGTTTTACAATATGCTGTCTGGTGTACACACACTATGGGGGGGGCCTCAAAATCATTTAAGAGCCATGTGTGTGCTAACAATTGTTGTCATTCTAAGTGCATGTACTGCTCATGACCTCCAGAGAAGTTTTGAGCTTCTCTACCAGTCTTTCATGTGCTTTCTTTGTCTTATGTCGTTCAATGAGAGAAAAACAAGGAAACTTGCAGTAGCTGGCTTAGAACTGCTGCTGGTTTTTATATTGTAAATGTGCCTCAAGGTGCATGATAGGTTCATCTTATAAATGGAAATCAAATTAAATTAAAACAAAACTTCTTCCTGCCAGTTGAGCCACTGCAAAATCAAGATTCTGCTGTTTCAGAGGCTAAGCCAATTTTAAACTTATTTTCCATCAGTCTTACAGAGTAGTAAATAAAACTTCTAAGTGTCTTGGATACCTCTGAAGCATTTGTTTCTGAAGACATGAACAGGAGCAAGAAAATACATTAATTAGGGAGAACAGATTAAAATCTTCTGAATGTGTAAAGGAACTTAACATTGAAATTATATATAAAATAGGTATTTAATTTGCAAACAGTAAATTAAAGATTTAGTGCTGATAGTGCAATCCATTTTGTTTTTCTTAGAATTAAAGGTTAGAGTTAAAAGTATTTACACTACCCTTACAAGAACAAACTTGTGAAGAAAATATCAGGATTAAATTAAACTGTGAAGACTCAGTTCACAGAGTGAGAAAGGTTGTATGTGTGCCTCTACAGCTTATCACATCTATAGCTCCTCCTTCCTTAGCCTGATAAAGGAGTGAAGGCATTGTAGGTGAGAATATTAGACACAAGATATGTAAATAAAAAGTAGTAATGTTATTAATGATTGGAATACTAATTCATCTTGGGCTTTGGGTGTATTACATGATTCTGGGCTTTTCTAATTGTGGTATTAGCATGTATTGGGAACTTGGAGGTTTATGGATGTAAATTATTAGTACAATGTTTTTTTGAAGTTACAGCTGCTTATAAAAAGAGAACAAACAAACACACCATAGTTGTTGAAACAAAGTTTTGTGAAAAATTAACTGGAGGGTACATATGCTGTACACAGCAGTGCTGCTTACGTTTAATGGGCAAAAGAAGCTGCAGTAAGCCATTACTTCAGATGTTTCTGCTCCTTCTGTTCTTTTTGTAATGAACACTTTCATTTTTGAAGAAGAAAAAAGTTGGGGCAAGCTGTTGTATCATAAGAAAATATAATAGCCTTTTTTCTCCCTCCCTTAGGTAAGTGGGTATTAGAAATTACAGTAATTTTGGCAAGAGTTCAAGGGTTAATGCAACAGATAAATAAAAGGAATTTTCTGTAAATTGAGCCCTGCATTATTTCACTTGTCTTGCCTTTCCAGACCTAACTCATTTAATTTTAAAAAGTAAATACTTAAATTCTTCCTGACAGTGTGCTTTGCTTTTACTATCGTTTATTACTTCAATTATACTTGGTATCACTTAGAACAATCTGCCATTTGGAAATTTCAGTATAGCCTGCAGCTTAGTATTAAGTCTGGCTGCTATTGTAACATGTACAGCATATGACACTAATGTATCAAAATTAGATTTGATCATCCCTCCTGGTTATATTTATTTCACATTTCTTTTGTATTCAGTTAACATAAATGTATTAGGAGAGCTGACACATGATGATGGCTATAGAGTAAGAATATTTTTAAGTATTTTGAGTTAAATTTGAAATTTCAGGTAACCTAACAGTCGGTCATTTTTATATATTTGTTTTAATGAAGTAGAGTTTCAAAGCAAGCCTAAAAAAAAAAATCTGTTTGTCTCTGACATCTCCTCAGGGCTGTCTTCCCGACAGCTCGGGTTCAAAATGGCTAAAACAGAGCTCTTAATCTCTTTCTCATTGCCACCTTTATGGATCACCATGGATAACATGGCCATTGTGCCTGTCACTTGTGCCCATAGCCTGAAATAATCTTTAATTTGCTCGACTTTCTGGATTTTTACATTCAGTCTGTGCTTAAGACACCGTTCTTTTTTTCTGCATGACATTTCTTGCAACATAGCCTTTCCGCAGAGACACAGTTAAAATTTACAACTGCAGTTTTGATTGCTGAACCTTCCTTTCTCTGGGCTTGACACTTAATTCTTGAAGAATGCTGCTGTAGAAGACATTCTTCTAATCTTTAACACCTTTTTACAGTTTCTTTGCACTTTTCCATCTTCATTTTGTGTCTTGCCTTATGCTTAGGTAATGAAGTCTCTAAGCAGTTTGATCTGCATTTATGCAGTATTTAGCATTTTGGAATATTGGTGGGTAACCTATAGTTCAAGTGTTTCAGCCTCTCAGTGTACTACTGGTTACTTGAAGAATAACATTATTTTAGAGATTTTTAGTATTTATATTATTGCTGTATCTTAACATGTCTAATAAGGATTTACACTTTGCTTACTGTGATTGCTGCACATACAAGGTTGTAAATTTAGGAAGACATGGCCAGGAAATGTGAAGATGTAGTGGCTTACACAACTGGTGGTGAGTTTTGAGTACCCATTGACACAGATTTCAGTCTTGGTGCCTGTACGTTCTGTGTGCACCAAATCTGATTCTGTTAGATAACTTCAGGACCACACCACCTTCTCAGGAAACCGTGTTGCTGTCTGTCCTTTAGGTTTCAGTGAGCAGATGTGGTTGTAGCTCAGTATCTTCATACCATTTGTGTCCAAGACACTGAATTCTGGGATGCTTCCGGTTCAATACAAAGACATAAAGAATCCAGATTGAGTTGAAAGAGGTCAGGCTCTGGCTTTCCTGTAGTGTAATAATTACAGGGAATGGTGGATTTGCCAAATGTTTGCTGTGCTTGCAGGAGGGTTTTGTCACGTAGCACTGCTCAATTTCAGGACCCTTAAACAGGGAACTGAAAAATTAGTAAGAAAAACTGAAATTCTTCTTTCCAAAAGTTTACATAAAACCTAGCAGACCTTGGAAAGTTTTTCAAGATAATTTCAGGTATTGGATCTCTTCCATGAATCAAGTGTTGTTGATGAGTCAAGTTGCCACCATTCAAGCTTTCTCATAAGCTTTGCTCGCTGACCAAGGTGAGGACATCTGAAAGAAGCAATAGGAGCAGTATCTTAGTGTCAGGGTGTCTTCTGGTCTGCTCTTGAAAAAGGAACAGAATGACTTATCCAGAATTTGATTCTTCTCCAAACATAAAGATGAAATCTTCAACACCCAATATTGTTTACTTGCCTATTATTTTTGTTAGTGTTCTACCTCCTATAATGGAAACAAGGTATTGATCATAGTTTTGATCTTGAGTACTTTACATCTTGTCATAAACCACCATTCAAGGTTTATACCATCATCCACCTACTTGCGCCATCTGATTTTGACTCTCAATCCATTATATGTCACAGAAATGCCGTTCTACCCTTTACTCAAACTGGATTTTTGTCAAATCATTCTTGGTAGTAACCATGAGATGAAACACACCTGACAGGACTTGGAACTCGTTGAAATAATCTGGTTCATTTTTCTTTTCCTCTGAAGAAATTAGTGCTTTTAGCCTGGAATGTATCCTCACACCTCTGTGGGGGTATGAAACAAACTTTGAAACTGGAGAGAAAAGTCACTAATAGCTTCAACACATTTGGTGTCCAAAAATATGTCCCCCTTTTCAGTAGTCCTCCTCCTGAAATAACTACACAATACACTTTTATTACACCAAAATCAGTGTCAGTCTGATGTGAAAGCGTGCGTCGCTAGCAATGCTCAGTCTGTGTAGCTTTCACAGAAGTGCAAGAGCTGATGTCTTGTCAGATTAGCGGCAGTTATCAGTAACAGGTACACAGGGGACGACCTTTGATAAATGAAATTCAGAAGCAGTGATGCCCTCAAGAAGTTGGACTGTCTAAACTCTCTATATGTTTTTGATTTTAAAGCCATTTATTTGGCATGTGCCCTGTCACCATTCCTTGTTTCCAGCAATGTTTGAGTTTGTTGTCTTTGAGTCCAAAGACAGTAAATAAAGGAGGGCTTATTCTTCTAGTAAATAGTTCAGTATTGCTGAATTAGGAATGGTGCAGTGCAGTGATGGGTGTATCAGTCCTAGTTCTTCTCTTCGGCAGTCAGTTCAATGAGTTCGGTTCAGTCAGTACACCAGGTGGCCATCCCTCAGTCTAGGGTCATGTAGTTTTTTCATATTCCACAAGATTTCATATCTGAGCTGATTTGCCTCTTGCTTTCTCTTTGGGTGGCAGCCTCATCCTCCCTGAGCTTTTTGATTGCTGACAACCAGTATAAACTTTCAGATAAAACGAAGATAGCATTCCAGGAGGTTTTGTAATATAAACAAGTGAATACTTGCAATGACATGTCTCTGATCACTGTGTATATGTTTTGCTTTTATTTAGAGTGCAATTACATTCTGAAAATGAATACAGAAAATTGTTGCCTTTTTATATACAATAACTTCTTATAAGTGCTCAGATTAGTATCTGCATGTCACCTGTCCTTTGAATAGCATCAAGGAAATTATTTGACAAATTCTACCTACCTAAAGCTGTGCAAACACTGAAAACTGTGGGTGAAGACAGTTGTCATCTATAACTGGTGATGCACAAGGAGGGAAAAAATGGGATTTCAGCTTGAATTTTCAGAAATAGCCCTTACTGGAAAGAAACTACTGTTTAATAATCTGAATGTATTTGATCAGCATATGAAAAGCCTCTCTCCATGATGTTGACATTTGTTTATCAGATGGTAATGTTTAGCAGAAGGAGCATTTTGGAGCTTCAGTGCAGATAATTCCAAAGTGCTCAGTATTTTCCTTAATCTGGTTATATGATTACAACTGAGGACACAGCATGGATTTTGAGGAACCCATTTGGCCATTCTGAGCCAAATCAAGAGCCATTTTGGGTTTTTTGGGGACAGGGTAAGTTTTTTGTACAAAGGCATAAAAGTTTCATGGGAAATGAGTGTTTAGTTTAGTTAATCTAGGGGCTACAGAAAATGCAGAAGCAATTCTTCTTTAAAAGGGGGTTTTTTTTTGTAATAGCCAGTTTGAAATTTGTCTAGAATTATTAAAGACTGATCAAATACATAGCCTTTAAACAGATGTTTGTTCGTATACTTTAAAAACCTCATATAGAATTTAGTAATTCACTGCCTGTCACTGATGGCAATCTTGAAAGCATTTTAGTAAATGCAGATTGTATCACTCTGCATTCTTGAGATAATATCAACAAAATTTTAGCTTTCAGTAGAAAACAGATATTGATGTATCTGTTAATTTAAATAGACATTAGCACCAATGTATAAAAATCTATAGCACAAACCAATACTGTGAACTAATAGCGTCATTTAAATTGTAAGAGAACTACTGTGTCATAAGGTTATTTTATTAATTTTTAATTTTTTCTTTTTGGTGGGTTTGTCCTTTTGTAATACGAACATTTAGTATAGCTGTATGGCTATAGGATCTATAAAAACTGATGGAGTTTTATCCCTGCTTTTCCAGCTAAGACATTTAGGAAATGATGAAGTACACATTGTCTGGTCAGAGCATACTCGAGACTACAGAAGAGGAATAATTCCAACAGAATTTGGTGATGTTCTTATAGTTATCTATCCCATGAAAAACCATATGTTCAGTATCCAAATCATGAAAAAACCTGAGGTAAGGGGGTTTTTTTCTTTTGTGTTTCCTTTGTATGTTTAATATGAACTGAGTTTTGTTTAAAATCTGAGCTTTTGGTATAATAGATTGATCCAACAAGGTCATGTGTGTTTAATATTGACAATCGTGGTGTGGTAGGAGGAAGAGGAAGAGCTCAATGAGTACAGTGCTTAGTAAAATCAGTGACCAGAAATTGCAAAGGCCTGATCCTATCAAGCATATCTGCTAACATCATAAACTGGAAGCAAATGTAGAATATTCTCTGTTATCATTTAAATATTAAAATAAACCTGGCAAACTTTTTAATCAAATTTGATACGTGACTGTAGGAGTTGAATAACAGCCTGCTCCAGCTTTCTCAATCCATGTCATATTCCCCTTTCTTCTGTTCAAAGCTAGTTTTCACTTTTTCATTGCCTCCACACAAGAATTTGCAGATTAATTCAGCAAAGCAAGACCATTCAACTACTAGGCATGTGATTCTTTCTAATGACTGTTCCTCAAATGTCTGTGCTGGCCCTGTTCTTAAAACAAGCAAACACTGCCTGAGTAAAAGTAGTCGTTAGTGTTTGTACTGCGTGATTTCTGTGTGTGATGTCACTCACCATTAGTTTTTATACTTTAAATATTAGAACTCTTTCTAAAAGCACTAATATTAATAAATGAGGCATGACAGAAATAGGATTCCCTCTATATGATGACTACCTCTATCTGATGATAGGCATGAAATGATGCCCAGTACATGGTCTTGTTACTACTGGGTTACTTATGTTTTCAGTTAATGAGTATAATCTTTCTCTTATAAATACAAAGAGCTGCATTATTGGGAGTGCGCAGGTTAAGAAGGAAAAGAAAACTGCTGAGAGCAGGGATTGTTGTTAGTGCAACAAGAAGTCCTTGTGTGTGAAAAAATAAATGCCTTCCATCAGATTTCAGTATTCTCAAAACTACATTAAATGACGGATGGCAAAAATAATACAGGAAACTAAAATTCTTTTGCAGCATTGGTTTCATCTTAGCAGGAAGAATATTTAGTGTACTGTCTGCTCACTTTGCTGGTGTGATGCATGAAGTTTGCTCTTAACGTGCTTCATGTTAGGAGTTTCAAAACTTTATTCACATCTACAAGAAATAAAGATACTTAATAAAGTTTTAATTCCTTTTTTATAATTGCAAAATAATGATGTAATGCCAGATAAGATCCATCTGTTCTGTAAACCTTTTGGGTGCTACCAATACTGAAGATAAAGATTTTCTACTGATCTCACAGCTAAGGCTTTACACTTAGGGTTCAAAAAGGCCAAACTTTCACCACAGATTTCTCCTGTGAAGGGCTTACAGTCCATTTGTATAGATACAACTGAAAGGAAGAAGAACAGATAGAAGAACAAAAGAAAACGGTAGGTGAGGGCTGGTCCACCAGTAATTGTACACACTGTTCCACATTTAGTTGGTCCTTACAGACATGTTATATCTAAAGCTATGATAAACATTATTTTAAAATTTGAGTAATTATTCCTTTTGCATACTGCCACCTACAATATTGTTATCTCATTTTTCGACCTCATAAACATCACATGCATGACTCTTCCTAGGACTTTGGCAGCAAGTGTTGGAAGTAAGCTTTGATGAGTCATAGTATTCAAATGGTTGCTTAATTTTCTTCAAATGCTGTGTTATCTGTTACCGAGGATATCAAGCAGTTATATGGCTGTGTATTTCCACAAGAGAAAAGGTCTGTCATGGAGCACAATAACTGGTCTGATTACCTATCAATAAGGAGAAAAAAAATTATATATTTGAGTGCTCTATTGTTAATGTTGATTGCTAATTGTTATTGCTAAGAACTTGCTTTATGTTGAATTTCTTAATTTTTTATTCAGGTTCCATTTTTTGGTCCACTCTTTGATGGTGCTATTGTGAATGGAAAAATTCTTCCTATTATGGTTCGTGCAACAGCTATAAATGCAAGCCGTGCATTGAAATCATTAATCCCATTATACCAAAACTTGTATCCTTTCACTCAAATGGTTTCCAGGTCATATACATTCCCTTGCAGTTCTACAGATATGATCTTCGTGTTTTCTGTCATCTTATATCTCTGTCAGATTTATATAGGGAAAATATTTTCAGTTTTTTATGGTGATGGTGCCTTTAAGAAACTTAAACCCATAGAAAAAAATTCAGGTGAACACCAGCTTTTTAAATTAAGTCAAGAATAGATTCGGTGATCTGAACAGGTGAAAAATCACTGTTTCTAGTATTTTGTAACATGTACTTTGTACACTTTTTGTTAAAATTATTTTAATGGCCATTTTGTGAGTAGACTTTCTAAAATAGCAATGTCATGGTGTTAATAATCTTTCTTTCCTTAAAGACTGAGTATTTATCCAGTATTAGTGTGACTTAGCTTTTGTTCTCTAGTTCCAAGAAGGATACAAACATTGTTGTCCTTCAAGATGACAATTTTTTTGGATTTTTGTCATAAAGATTTTGTTATTCAGCTGAGAATACAAAGTTGTTGTCGAAATGACCTTAGTGTCTTTGTAACGCTGTCAGAAAAGGTTATCTCTCTCCGGTGGTGGTGTGAGGTTTTTTTTTTTTTTTTTTTTTTGGTTGGAACTGAATTGTAATTTTTGAAAGGTCTGCTTTTGGAAGAATAAGGAAAAAAAACCATAAGGTAAGTCAGTCAATATACCTCTCCCCTTCTTAAGACTGAGTTCAGTTATATACCTGTTAGTTAAATCAACAAGAACATACTGATTTTTAATTTCATAAATTGAAAGAAAAGTTTAATTTTTGATCCAAAATAAAATTCTATGCTTGATTTCCGCCCAAGCTGGAGATATTTGTATTTGTCATGTGAAAGATTGTTGCTAAAATATTCTGCTTTTTCTAAGGCTGACTGTTAATACTCAGAGTTTTTGGATTAGATATGATGAAGTGGATTTACAGATGAATGATGGATGGTGTTTGATGTGATCACATTAAATGACGTTTGTGCCCTTTCCATAGATGACAGATGTTGATTCATTGTATTTTTATGTGTGGAAAGGTCCGATCTTTGTCATTACGCAAGTGGCTTAATCAAAGAATTTAAAATGTATTATCATGATTATACCGTGAAAAGTGATGGCTTATAGAATCATATTGATGTATAGTGATGAGCAATTGGAAAACAATTTACTTTGAAATAGTAAACTTTCAGTGCTAAAAAAAAAACCCCACAGACTTCTATGTTTAAACTTCTTTACAGAATATGGAAGTTGTAATAAATTCCTTGGCCATAGCTTGCCAGCTCAGTGTCAGAATTGGCCGGTTCCTAAGAGCTGTGTATTGCACATTCAGTTTTAGTTCAGTTCTACAAATTGTACTTTTTATATGGATCAAATCATTGAATGTCATATATGACATAATGTGGCCTCCATTAAAATGTTGATATTTGTCTCCTATTTTGGTTAGCATGATAACTGGAAAGCATTATATATATATTTAATATAGGTTTTGTGTCATGACTTGGTAAGCTTGTGAAGCACCGGTGGATTGCGCACTGATGTTAAAGGGCAGCTTTGTTAAGTAGAAATTTTTTTTCCACCTGGCTTGTACTATCTTATGTTCAGTGCTTTGTATAATACTTTAGAAATTAAAATGGGGGTGTGGGCAGTTCTTTAAAAGCTGTTTGCTTGGCATGAAATTAGAAAAAACTCTACAAACTTCCCTGGCTTGAATTAAGCTATGGTGGAGTCAGTTGTGTCAGTGGAGAGCAACAAAATATGTTAAACTTCAAAGTTTGGCCTAGCTCTCAGTGGTTTAAAAAACTCTTGATTAAAAACGTTCTGGGCATGTTCTTGGTGTTCAACCAGTGGCCAGATTTGAGGCCAAGAAGGAATTTCCCTCATAGAAGAATGGCAAGGATCGGTGGGTGTTTCCTGTAACATGGACATGGTCTGTTAACTAGGAATATTTGAAAATTAAATCTAATTATGTCCCTGCAATAGCGCGGGGTATTGAAGATGTCAGGGATTGTCTTGAGTGTCTCCCGCTTTTTTCCTCTGGCATAGTTTAGCTATGGATGTAGCCACTCACCTACTGGCTTTAAGTTTGTTGCGGGCTGAAGGGCAGGAGTACTTTATGGTCTGTGGTTAAATAGCTTTTCTGGAGACCCTGCCAGACTTAATGTCTCTTGTGGAAGACAAAGCGGAGACCGAGCTGGAAAAGTGAAGCTGATAATCAAGGCTTCCCACATGGCTAGGAACATAATGATGATAATGGTGTCAGTGAAGGACTTCTGGTCTGCTTGAAATTAATTTTTGCTTACTTATGAGTGTCTAATACACTGGAGTAGTGTTAGTTTATTAGGAACTTTGATGATGGTTAGTAGAAACCCAGTTGAATATGGATCTTGAGGAAACAAGAGTACTTGAGACTTCTGTCAAACAGAACACCTTTCAGGCCCTACACCTCTGTATTAGCTCTCCTTTTACTGTAGTAGACCAGCAGAAATAGTTAATTTCAAAGCCAGCATCAGTGTGCGGATGTCTCTGTGCCTGCAGGTGTGTGGTTCGTTTCACTGCACTGTGTAGTACTTGGTGGGCACCTTTTGACTTGGTGGGGATTGATGATATGTATGTAGATCTGTGCTTATCCATTTTTGAGGAATGTTTACGATGTCACGTTGCAGATCTTTGTGGTGATGGATCATGCTAAATGCTTCATTAAACTAGGACGGTTTTGGCCTGCTTGTGTATGGGATGTGAAGAAAGTGACACTGAGTTTGGCCCTCCTACTTCCAAGGAGGGCTTATCTGTCCTCCGAGTTAGTGCATTTTCTAAGTGCAGACCTGACTGAAAAAATCAGCTGTCATTTGTAATCAGCAGGGATATTCAGTCCTCTTCATGTAACCTGATTGCAACTTTTTCCTTATTGCGCTAGTCTGCTAATCATGATGTGGCAATGGGTAGTACGTGTGAATAGTATAATAGTGGTTGCATGGATACAGGAAATTCTGCTCATCTCCCTTTTATAGTCTGCTCCAACTTTGAGCAGGTATTGTACAGTCTGCAGTAGCTTTCTGAGATTGACATATTCTGTCAATCACCTTCCACTTTCTGATGTTATTTTGATACTTTTGATAGCAAACTTAAATCTTCAAAGTCTTTTGCTATCTGATTTTGTTAATGATTTTTAAATATTTAATCTGCTCTGTGTTTTTATTCTTTACTTGGAATACTATAATTATGTTTCCATATTGTAGTATTTTAAGATTAAAAATTTACTAAATTTATCAGCAAACATCAGTCGGGCATGGCAGGTATCCTGCTTGAACTTCATGCTTGACATATTTATTGCTGCAGCAGCATGAAGAGAATATTGCCATTTTGGGTGGAGTTTCTACATTGATTTCCTTTAGTTTCGGAATTTGCTTTAGTTTCCCCTTTGAGGATTCTGCAGTCCCTCACTGTCTTTTGGTGACCTGGCTTTCTTGTAGCAGTACCCCCGCACGGACAGGCAGCATATACACACACAGTAGCAGGTGATGCACACAGAATACTTGTATTGTCTTGCTAATGTCACAGCAGTACCCTACCCCCCTCTCTATCTCATAGATAATGTGTTTCTTCTTATTGCATTTGTTGGCGTAGTAAGAAGTACATGCGTATCTCCTGAATACACTCCAGCTGCACATACGCTAGGAAAACTTTTGAGACTCGTAACTGCAAGTGTAATAATGAGGCTGAATGTTGAGAACAATCATTTTCACTGTGATGTAGAATAAGGAGGCTGGTATTTAGAGGATTGTTCAATACTCTTTATTTACTAAATTGCATTGAAATTCCTGATAGGAATAGTTTTATTCATGGCTTGCATCTCAGAGCAAGCACTTTGTCACATTCTGAATTCAGAACCTACCATGTGTAGAAAATGGATCAGTACTAAATATTTTGAACAATTGAAAGAGTGGCTTCCTGTAAAATTTGTCTTGAACTTCCTGAATAAACAACAGATGTTAGCTAGGTGCCACAAGATACACCAAGATAATGTTCTTTGCTTGGCATGGTAGGCACCTCCAGTGATCTAGCGTGTTAAAATCATTGCAACAAAACAGGAAAAATACTAGAAACATTTTGGGAGGGAAATTCCAGTTGTGAAACAACTAATGTTATTTTTTGCACATTGTGCCAGAAGTTTTGGAGCGTTAACAATTATTCCAAACTATCTACACCCCAGGTAGTGCAATTCAGACACCATTCTTTTCTGTCTTGCATAGTATTCCCCTCCCAAAGGATGCTACCTAATATGTAGCTAGACACACAGTAAGAAAACCTATTTAACATCTTTTAAATTTCAAATTTGTTAAGATTTTAGAACACCTGGAATATTGATGGCTGTTTTATCCATAATCATAAGAGCATAATTTTCATTTCTTTATAATAATCTACAAAGTCTTTGACCTAATGCCAAGAATTGGCATTTCTTTTTTGGGGTTTCTTTTTTCTGGTCATGCGAAACAGATTAATTTAAATAGCAAAGACATAATGCTGTTTTAATTATTCCATCTGTAAAATATTATAGAATAAATCTTAATGATTGGATAAATCAATATTTTTTATCAAAACTGGAAAGTTTACATCCTCCTATCTTTTTTCGACACTGTATTCCTAAGCAGCTGGTACTTGGTGTATTGTAGCTATCCATTTTAGACAGTTGTCTTCCTGAGAAAGGGAAGATATTAACCCCATATGGTATCTGATAAGACAGTAACTTCTTTATGACTAAAGTAATGTGTTTGAGTGGTTCGTTAAAAGTTTCCTCTGTATTAAAAACTCGTAGCTCAGAGGAAGGTTTCTTGCTTAATGTGATACTCAACTGTCCCAAGAAAGGGTTTTATTGGAACTGGTAGTGACACTGTTTGTTGTGCCTGCTTGATGCTTGCCTGCCTCAAGGCAGAGTTTCAGACATAGGAATGCTTATCTTTAAAAAAGAAATTGTTCATTATTAGTGACATGTAGTGAGCAAAGAGTATTCTTCAGATTCTCTGGCCACATTTGTCTCATTTAATTAAGAACATTTGTTTGATTTACATTTTCAAACTGGAATTTGTGATGGTTTTGGAGATTTCTCACTAATACAGAAACTTAAAAGGTAAAGCTGGAAAGCACTCATTCTGGCAATGCCAGTTTCCCTTCCTCTAAGTCCAGAAAGTTTTTTTTATCTTGTAGATGCATGAGCATCTCTAAGAAAAAAATGAGTGAAGTGATACTGCATCAGTGATCAGTCTCTCAAATGGAAAATGCTCTCTCTCCTTAAATATGTATCATTAATTCGTTTTTCACAGTGCCACTAATTAATCTTGGTGTCAGTGAAAGGAATAATGCATGCCATTATAATTGCTCATCTAATATCTTCTGGTTTAGAATTTTTTTTAACTGCCATATGCCAAGAAACTTCACTGTATTTCTGGCAATACAATTTTGATACAGGACATCTAATAAGGTTTTAACATACCTGTTACTGATTCTTCTGTAATCACAGGTGAGAAGAAACAGATATTAAGGATAATTCATGATACCCTTTTACAACAATTACATGAAAATGTCAGAATTTCTGTGCCTATTTATCCCATCCTTGAATTATACCATTGGAGCCTTATCTGATATGGGTTCAAGTAAGAACCGTGGATGAGTTCATCATATGATCTCTGCTGTATGTTCCAGAAGAAAATAGTTATTTCTAAAACATGTTTTGCTGTTCAGCAATGGAAGTTGTTTTCCAAGTTCAAGCAAGAATCATAAGGTAGAGAATGTGATGCTCAGTCTTTCCTGTACTTTAAGTTCCCCAGTTTTCCCATTCTTCCAAATCCTAGTTGTGCTGATGACTCTCTTGATCTTTTAATAATTCAAACTGTGATGAATTAAATGCCTGCATACAGTGGTATAACGTGACAAACTAAAGATTTCCAAGGCATTTATAAATATCTGATTATTTTAATGGACTGTTCAGGTATTTGAATTGCAGGGGATCATGTGCCACAGTTTATCTTTGCATTTGTAAGAAGACATAAATATAAGAGGAAAGTTCTGTATCTCTGTCATGCATATATATGTGTGTGTGTGAGTGACTATTTGTAGGTATGTGATGACAGTAATAGCTATTTTTATTATCTTTATAGAATTTTTCTGCTGAACTGATACATACAATTAATGTATTTTCCTTTGATGCCACAAGTATATTTGAACAATAAGAGACTGTTGTAAGGAAAATTCCAGGGAAAATACCAGGAAGATTTGGTTTCTTGTAAACCATGGATGGCTAAAGTACTCAGAATGCCAAACCACTAATGCAAAAAAAGCAAAATGAACAGTATTTAAATAACTGCTGCATTTAAGAATGTTCATATGCAAGATTAGTGTTTAAATTTGTTATACAGAAAATTGGTACAATTTGAAATATCTCACATAAAGGAATGGTATATGTGATGGCAATGCAGCGTAATAGAAACATCTAAAGCAACTTTTGTATGGATGATATCACACTGAAGTTTGCACAATTAAAAAAGGCCAAATGAAAAAAACAGCTAAGATTCCAAAGCATAAATTGTGCTATTTATGTTCGTTAAGTGTAGTTTGAAATCCTGTCGTAGGGACATCTTACCTAACTATATATCTAATGCTGTTCAGTAAATGAGGAGAGTATTGATTGGCATATGCTGCTTAAATCGATCACCTTGACAGCCAGAATTACAGTAATCTGTCAGTATTAACGACTGTCTTTCAAGCCTCGATACCTCTCCTTAGCTTGTCTCATCTTGCCTCACTTCTGTTTGAAGTGCGTTTTCTTGCAACCTCTGGTTTTGTCAGGGTAGGTACTTTTGTAGTGTTTTTTTGTCCCCCGAGTCCAATTTATTGGCTTGATCATGCAATTAGAGTTAAAATGCAACACCAGGGAGCAAAAGTAGGCAGTGTTCTGAATAACAGTTGGACCTCAGGGGTAGTGCAAGCCTGTTCTCAGCCATCATTTATTAGTTACCTGTTGAAAGAATAGGATTGTTTTGCAATGAATAATTCCAAAGCATCACTTTAAATGCCTTTGATTTTAGCCACTAGAGACAACTGATTGAACCAACATTTGTGATAGGTTTTTAAACTCTTGCCTTGGTGTTTGTTGTATAGACGCTTCAAACCACTGCTGGAGAAGTACTTGCAGATATGTGTACCAAACTGCTGGTTTTACTGCCTTTTCGTGTAGACATACACATCATTTCAATTGGTTTTCATGCATTTTTAATATGAGGAGTAAATTGAAATGTGAAGCTTGAAAGCTGTGTTGTAATATATTTTCATGTATATAGTCTCTGAGTTTTTTTTGCAAAACACACATACATACTTTTCTTTAACAGCAATCCTGGATTTGTATATGTTCAGATAAACATATTTTCTTCAGTAATTGCACTGCTTCTAATCCCACAGAACCTGCCTTCTCTACTGTAGGTAGCTCTTCTGTCTGGGCTGTCTGCAGATGTGGACTAGGATGCTGGGAGCACCTGTTAAAGAGGTATAGTGTAAGCACAGGGGTTTAAGGGTAATAATGTTGTTGTCAGCACAAGATATTTTTAGCTTGTTTTTTAATTAGCAGTACAGCTTTATTAGTTACTCTTCCTGAATGAAATGCACGAGACTCTCTTGAAAGTGATAAAAAAGCAAAATATTAAATGAGACAAAACTGATTGGCTCTAGTAGTACAATTTTCTACTAATAATTGCACTTAGAAAGAGCTGAGTGCTCTGTTGATCTTGTAGATCGTTAAGGGGGAGACTCAAATCTTTTTGTACTGTTAAGAAAAATATATTTTAGGTTCTTTTACTTCTACATTCTTTAATAAATTGCATTTAGCCATCTTAAGGGGGGAGTATTGGTTCTACTAATTTCTGTATAAAATATGGGTAGGCTTATGCTGGTGGCATTCTGGTTTAGAACAAAAGGGTGACAGTGGGCTACCCTGAAAAGCAGTGAAGTGCTTTATCAGCCTCCTAGAACTTCTGAATTTGGATCTGTCAGTACAGATCGCCTGAGGGAGGGGAGTTCTTCTTTGTTACTGCATCTTTTTAAGGTAGGAAATTTTTGTATCTTGTAAGCTGGAATTCAGTAGAGCAATCACTTTCATTATAAAATGTGTTTTAAATGTGTATAGATCCCTCTTTTAAACAAAAAGTTGCAGGGAGAAGGGTAGGAATCCTTAAACTGGGATGAAAAAGATAAACTAGTTCAATCTTACACAGAGTTGATTGCCTTGTACGTAACACAAAATGACAGGTTTTTTGTTAATACCTACTTAACCTTATTACTTAATTAAACATTTTGGGTAGCAAAAGCCCTTTGTTAAAATGTTAAGACTCTTGCCCCCTTAAGGTGTTAAAATTCATACAGATTTCTTTGATAGCTCTTAGAAGTCTGTGAATAAAAGCAGGGAAGATTAAACAATTTTTCCTGACATTTCTAAGATTTAAATAAAGGAATGTTTTTAAACTATTTAAGTCCTATTTTTACTTTGCAAAAGACAGCATTGTTTGTTGATTTAATCCTTTTCTAGACATAAATTCACACCTAATAACAGATAAGTGACTTGCAAACAACTTGAAAGATTTGTATGTTAAAACACGAAAAGCTATTTATATATAATGAATTAAGTATGTACCATTGTGTATGGTTGATTCTGATATTAAAATCAGTGAGGGTTGTGGGAGATTATTTGTGACAAGTAAGACTGACAAACAGTAATGTCTGTGACATAGAATGATGCTTTTTGGGTGAGTTGAATAAGATATTGGCAAACTGTTTCTGCGTCATTCTGCATATGGTAATCAGGACAGTTGGGGCATGCTTTCCAGTGCCAAGAGAGGGATTAGAAGATGATAGGTACAAAAAAACCCCTGAGGAGATTAATAGAAACCAGCACATTGGTTGTCTTTGTTCTCCTACAAGTCTGTATTTCAGATCCTGAAAAAAAGGGTTATATATAATACCTGTCAGTATGTGGAAATGTCTAGCTGGAGTTGGAATATACTTCGTGTAACAATATTTGCTAATTAAACAGGTCAAAATTATAACCAAAAAAGTGTGTATGTGTATAGTTGATTCTGTATGTGCCCCATACTTAGTAGAAAAATGGAATAAATTAACAAAGCAAGGATTAAAAGTTAGCATTACAGTAATTGGAATTACCATATGGTAGTCCGAAGGACATGAGTCCTAGTCATAGCCTGGCCAATCAAATTAATCTCAATATACTTTTTAGACATTGACAAAATAGTTTAATTGCTGATTAACTGCACCTGAATAGATCTCTGAGTCACAAATATATCTATCTCCTCCTGAATGCTTCTCCTCCCAACCATAGGAGAATGCAGGCTATTAGGAAATCTTTTAATTTCTGCTTGCCAAACCATAGTTACCGTCCATCTGTTCTTGCCAATTGTGGAAAAAGGTCAATTTTCAGCAAAGCCATGCATTTCACAGAAGGTATGTGAAGTGAAATTTCACAGGGGACATGATAGATCCTGATTCTTAGTGATAAACCTTTGGGGCCAGCAGGGTTGGCATATGGTTCAGCATGATATGGAGGCTTGGGTTCCCTGGCTTCACTTCTTTGGCGTGGAACTGATAAAACCTGGCTCTTAAGTATTGTTTCGCTGGACACCAATCATGGGCAGCAGGAACTGCCCATTTAACTCCCTGTGGGAAGGAAGCCCAGGCTGTGTTCACAATAGTACCATTGTAGTGCTGCAAACTGCTCTCAACAGCTTGACAGCACTAGGGAGGAGGGTGAAGGGGCAGCTTTACTAATTGCTCTTCAAAATAAAGAAAGAGGGAAGTAACTGAAAATAAATATTTGTTTTCTTCATTTGAATAGAAGAAGCCTGTCTTCAGGTTTTAAAAATCGTTTTTAAAATCGACTTTACTGCCCTCCAAAGAGACTTATAAGTAGCTTATCTCGTACTGGTACTGCAGCAACCCAGGGTAAAGAGAAAACATTCTCTTCATCTATAAAAGAAAAAAAAGAAAGGCAGTTGTAAAGTTTATTAAAGTACAGATTGGAATTAATGACTTCTCGTGTGAGAAGTTTTCTTTGTAAACTATTTAGTGTGGAATTGCAAATTAATACATGCCTACATGTGCAGTCTTTACTGGACAATTTTTAATATTAATATAATTTTTACTTGTGTAATTTTACAATTTGTAGTGATGTCTTCATGAAAGGCATTTTCTTCATTTTCTTTACTGTTGCTCTCATTGATAAGTACATCTATATATGCAGAGAAAGTGTTTAAGATAGAAATTTAAACATCTGAATGTATGAAAACAGTGGTTTTAAGCATTTTTGCTAATACCAGTGAGCAAAGAGCCAGTTTTACTCCTGGTTTTTTACATTAATCAACCGTAATTACTTGAGTTTAAACTGATGTAATGCTCAGTGTCAGAGTGGGGATCAGTTCCTCTCCCAAAACCTGGAGTTAGTATGTGGGGCTGCAGTTCCCCTGGCCTGTACTATTCCACGTTATTTGTGGGCTGAAATGATGACTGCAACACCTTAACGTCTCTCATGGGCACATCTGGTGCAAGATCCATAATGAACGTCAGTCCCTTGGCCCGTTGGCCCTGTGCCTGCCCTGCTGCCTCCTGCGGACCTGTGGCTGCCCGTGAGCCATCCTGTCTGCCACAGGAGCATCGCTCCAAACAGGGCCTGAAGCACTGGCAGCTGTTACAGGCTTCAAAACAATTAGCACAACGTACCTTGTAGGCTCATCGATTCCCATCTTGGATGCATTAGTAAGACAAATCCTCCCTGGATGTTGGAGTAGGAATTCTGCCTGCATAGGGGCTTCAGAGCTGTTTCCTTCATGTCTTGTTTTCACCTCCGTAGCCTGTTACTAAAATATGGACAAGTAGAGTATTTGTAAATACTGCCATTAGTCTTCTAAGCACACAGCCAGTAAATTTAATGAGTGATCTGTTGTAGTGTTGAGGTATTCATCCTTCAGATACTGCTAATGATTTGATCTTACTGTTTTTTTTTTATTTAATGCAAAAATGCAGTTTGGGGTTTGTAAAACCAACAATACACAATAAATGGTACCAAAACTGAGACTTCCTACTATATGTTTGTGTTAATATGCTCCTGCTATATTTCAAACAGATAATTCATTGAATGCCCATTCTTCCTCTTACTGCAGAGTAGATTATATTTAAGTCAAGATTAATGGATAGATTCTGATGTTAAAACCCAGTCTCTGAGCCTGTCATTCCCTAGAGGCATATAGTGCATTAGTTTAAGCCAATATGCTGCTTATCATAGATACTATGACACTGTCTTAAATGACAGTTTACTGTGCTTTGTTGCTGCTTACTCTGGTAATAAAATCACTATATTGTGTTCTTGATAATTACAATATTAAATAGAAACTTAATTTGATTACTGCACGTTTAGATACAGATAGTTCTTAAGTAATTGTCCACTGTAAAATTTCTGATATTCATTTTTTTCTCTCATGAGGTGTGTTCTGTCAGTGTCTAAGCTTAATACTTAGTTAAGTCACCTTAGCAGAAAAAGTGCTGAAAAGAGACCTACAAGGGGATTTTTTCAGTGCAAAGGAATATCTTTTATCCTGTAGTTTTTCACTTGAACCGTGTTGGTCTTAATATCCTTCCATAAGATGCTTTCATTTCCCAAAGTCCTTAAAATAAGTAACTTCTGGACTCTACAGAGTTGAAGAATTTGTAAATATTTTTAATTCAGATTTTTTTTTTCCTTACCATTGAAATTCCTGGAAATCTGAGCATCAGTTTTGTCATTTTTTTTTTCTTGTATAAGCAGATGATCAGAAATAGAATCCATTGAATTCAGTAGCTATAGTTTCATAAAATTTATGTATTATTATATTAAAAAGTTAACTTTTTTATATAGCTGGGTTTTGTGTAGATTAATTCTGGAGAATATTTATACTAAAATAAAAATTTATGTTAAGTCTGTTACACTTGCACTCTAATGCTGCATATCTTTATAAGTGCCGTTTGTAAAGGAGCTTGGTGCAGAGTGGTTACATTTTTCATTTCATAATTAAGTGTTTTAAGTGGTTAAGCATAGTCCAAATTTTATCCAATTCCAGCTTGTGTTAATGGTGCTACACTCACACTGCCTTAGCACCTGTTATGGATTTTGAGTCATCTGGCAGCCCGTGGGACTTAGATAAAGAAGTACCAGGTGTCCTGCCTGTCTCTTAATTGAGACGCAATGTAAACAATATAGACTTGGCAATATGGTTACAGGAATGGATTAAAACCCAGCTTTGTCTGTGCTGATGAATCACAGCTTTTTCTTCCTAGATGATGTTGTAAACCACCAAAGAATTTAGTTAGCTGTAAGATCTGATGGAACAGAAAAATAAACAATATATCAAGGATTTTCATAGAAGGAGGGTACTGCAGAATGTTAAAAGTATTGGGTTTTCCAATGAAAATGTAGGCATCTATTATAATTTCATGCAGTAATTTAGTAATTTTCAAAGTGCTCACACTCTAAAAATGAAGATTTTTGTGTAAATACAGATGAAGTCAATGCTTTTCAATATATAACATGTTAGTAAACTAGGCAGAAAGCAATAGTATTGACTAGGAAACATTCAGTGGCCGCAACTTTACCTAGCTTATGCCTACCTTGCAGGACTTTTTAACAATTTAACCATAGGGTAGATATACTGCAAGTAATCTCCTTTAGCTGTAAGATTAATAGTCTTTAAGAAAAAAAGCCTCTAAATGGCAAAAATATGTTTTGCTATAATTTGCCTGTTAACTTTTAGTTTATCACAGATTTGTTGAACTTTTTAGTAGTATAAAAATTGAAAAGTAATTTTCATTATATTAATTTAAAGAATGATGCAACTATATGCATTGGAAACAAATTGCAAGATCTGGAATGATGGGATTAATTTGTATGGATTTACCTATTATATATTCCCTTTTTTTTCCTGGAGAAATATACTCAGAAATTGCCTTGGAAAGCTCTTTTGCTGTTATGACTTGTGTTGAAAAAAATTTTTATTAAAGATATTAGGTATTACGTTTTATGTTTGCTTAAATTCTACAGTCTTAATCTGTTACTTGTTTTTCATATTTATTTTCATACTTTTAATGAGATATCTACATTAATTAGTAGATTGCCATATAAATATTACTTAAAATTTGTGATTTGGGATAATTAACACTGAGTCCCTTCTGCAGTTTTAAAATATTTTCATTAAATGCAACATAGAAGTTTACTTTTAAAATACAGCTTTGGTTCCTCTGAGTTTTGGGTTCTGTTTTTATGAGTAAGTATTGTTACATTTTATTGGAACAATGCTGTCACTAGTATTCAAAATAACAATTTTAGTAGAGAAAATAATCACCTTAGAAGACTGTAAAATTATTGATTATTTCACCTGTTTAGGCATCAAGCATAGTAATTTTTTTTTCTCTTTCACCTAAATGACTTGCATCAGATATGAGGAGAATGAACTGAATTCTGCATTATGAATCATCAGTGTTGTGGCTAAGTTCCAATTGCGTATGCAGAAGCTGCTCTCATTTACAGCGTAGCTGTGTAAACAGATGCACAGAGCAAAATATTTATGTGCCGTTTTCAATATTGGCAGTATTTAAGAAACAGAAGAGAACCCAGGCTGACTTTGAGATATCAAGTTGACTTGAATAAACAGAAGTTGTAGCTTGAAAAAAAAAAAATCTCTTTATTTGTATACTGTGCAAACTAGATGTGGAAATCACTGAAATGCAATAAATAGGGAACACCATGATGCCACTTCTACAGAGTCACTTTTCAGAATATAAGAGAACTTTAACTATTCCTCTCAGTGTGGCCAGTTGATACTGATCACCCACCTACATACAAAACACAGCTAGTTGTAGGGCTTCCAGCACTGGATCAATAGCAGCCCGACTTACATCCTTAATTCTGAGAGCCAACAAAGAGTACAAATTGCTGTGACTCAGTATGAGTTCAGCTGGTTTGACAACCACTGCACAATCTCTTCTTTCAGAGTGAGATTTCCCAGAAAAAACTTCCATTTCTGTGATGTGTGGGTTTTGTCCTGTCTTCCTTTAGAAGTCAAATTCTGCTGTGGCTAACTTTTCCTTTCAGCTTCTATAAAATCTGGGTCCTAACCTGTACTTTGTATCTTTTTACTGGAAGCAGTCCTCCTTTCACATTTGACATCAGGAATTGTAATTTACTAGGAAAAATCTGCCCAATAAAATTGATGTTTACTTTAAATACCTCAAACTGTAGCAATTAATTCTGCGGGGTTTGCACACCTTCTCAGGCCAGGGAGGAAGAAACTTAAAATCTCCTACCAATGTATGCCATTCACTGTGCATCACTGTTTCTTTTTTTCCTTTGGTCTTTGATGTCATTGGAGCTTTTTTGAATGTTGACAACACTACAGATTTGTTTTAGTTTTTTTCTAGAAAAGAAGAGGTGTTCTAAATTTGATGAGGGGGCAAATGTAGTAAAGAAGAGGGTGCCATCTTATGTAGCTTTTCTTAAAATAGTTATATAAAGCGTATACATGCAATCAAACAAGCTCTTGCAGGTGTCCATTGATCCTACAAGCAAGTATCTCTGGGTGGAGGATTTTCATTTTCCAGTAAAGAATGGAGCAGTGCTTTAGTTTCTGCTTGTCTAAATTATTTTCCAAATGCCTGGCTGACAAAGTCATACTCTCCACAATCATATCAATATATATTGACTTCTTAGATGATTTTGCTAAGAGGTGGAACAGCCAGGGATGCAGCTGTACATGTATTTCTGACAGTAGTTTGTAATTTAACCTGAAAAGGTCCATCTTGCTATTTAGAAATGCATTTTCTGGCTTTTTTCTAAGAGGTATTTCTAGGTGATCATCAAAAACTCCTCTTTTTCCTAGCACCAGAATCAGAGAATCTCAGGTACTACATAGTGTCAGTGTTGTGATCAGATATTCCAATAAACAGTTATATTATGATATACTACAAGTGGTGCACAGATACTTATATATATACACACATAAGCATCGGGAGGAAGGGTTTGTGAATAAAACTTAAATAGAAATAGGACACTTCTGTTATTGTTCCGTTTTTCTGACTGAGAGACACAGTAATGGAAAAAAATTGAAGAGCCCACATTTTTACTCCCTTTCACAAAGGGAGTCCTTTTGTTATAATTCTGATTTTTTTTCCCTAAAAAAAAAATAAAAAATTGTGTTATAATTCTGCTGGACTCAAGCAGCCATCAGTAGGGGTGCAGAGATACCTGCAGCGTTGTTGAGCTTACAGCTTTGAACTTCATAGTTCTAGGGTATTTCCTGAACTATAGCAACTTGATGCATTTTAAATCATCCAGAAATCATCTTGAAGTCATCTACCAAAATGGAAGCTGAGGCATAACATAACAGGTATCTGAAATTATAAATACTCTTTTTTTACTTTTGGAAAAACACTGGGTTTCTGCCATTGGTCACTTTAGGTACTTCATAAATGCATTCCTTTTAAATTCTGTTTAAGAAATTAAATATTGATCTTTTAAAGAGGTTTTTCAGGCATTACAAATATTTCTATCACCATTTTAGTGTATTAATGAACTGTGTATCTCTTCAGCCTTTTTTTAAGTTTCTGGCATTGAGTAGGTTCCCCAATATAGTACTTCCCTCCAGAAGCTGCTGAGGACGTCTGTCTTGAGAAAATGTTTTCTGTATTTTTTTTCCATAAGTCTAAGCGCATTTAGGCATATAACTACTCTGTTGATCTGACCCAAGTTCCTTCCAACTGGCCTTATAGGTACCAGAGTCTAAAATATAGGTGATGAGAATCTCCACACAGCAAATGCTTAGTCTTGGATGCCTCTGAAGTTCATAGGTATCTAAAGGCTTCACTGCCACCCTTCCCTGGAGATCTGCCCAATTCACCACACACTAGAGCTGCCTGAGTCCTTGTTATATCCTGAACAGCCAAGTGCCCAGTTCATGCCTGTCTTTATCCATTGACTAGGTAGGTATTTCTTTGCTCATCTGACCTGCAAGGCAGCAATGCTAGGAGTTTTGAAGGTATACTTGCTGGATTCGAGCCAACACAAACACAACAGGAGGGTAACTCCCTGCTTGTGTCAAGCAGCCAGGAAATGAGAGAGCAGTTTCCAATTTTGTGGCCACATCTCCTACCTCTTACAAAACTGTTCTAACCATTGGGACTGAGGACGTTTTGTGATCAGGCACACTCCATTCACTGCTGAAATTGCTCTTCATTTCATAAAATAAGATCTCCTCTGAATCACAGGGAAAGTACATGCTCATCTGTATAGCCTGACGGTTATCGTACTTTCCTGGGACTCCAGTCCCTGCTCAGGAAGTGTTTGTTATCAAATGGTCTTTGGAGCATGCGCTAGAATTTCTTCTCCAGCCCTTTTGTGAGTCTAGCACTTAGATGCTCTGGTAATAGTTAGATTACAGAATTGTGAAGTGCCATACCTTTAATCAAAGTCTTGGAAATTTTACTGCATGTTGAAACTGCATTTTATTCAATTTTTTTCAGCCTCAGGTTAATGACATTTTAGGATTGGTATTCCCTGGGTGATTGTAACATAGTAGTCATGCATCCACTCTTCTTTAACTGCAAAATACTAGACAGATTTATTGTAATGCATTTTATGCCATTCTAAAACTTACAGGCAGACTTTGTATGAATAGGAAGAATGGAAATAAAACATGCAGTCAGAATGACACAATGAATCTATGGAAATGACTATGAGGAGGTGAATTCAACAGAGCAACTTGAAAGGTGGAGACAGTAGAAGAGGCTGAACAATGGGAAGTATGGGATTTTGTGGAGATTGCATGGTTAAAATTACAGAAAAGGAAGAATAAAGACTAAACATTTAGAGATGTGGGAAAAGGTAGCAAACAGATTTCCTCACCAAATTACAGGATGACAAAGCCATGGGGAAAAAAAATGGGCAGTGTGAAAGAAAAACATTAAGACAGTGAATGAAGATGCAAGGAGGAGAGCTGTTTTGCTTGCATTATTGTGCCACATACATATCCTTAATGTAGATCACAGTCACATTATACTGAGGTGCTGTACAGCACAAGACAGATGTTGTTTGTCGCCCAGAAATAAAAAAAGTCCAGGTATAAAACTGAAGACAGCATGTGAAGGCAGATATAAATTTCAGAGAAATGTGAAACCATAGCAGACAGCATGAATGGTTGTGTGACCTACATAGCAATGGACTTTTAAGTCTTCCTAGGTCTTTTCCTTTTTTATTTTTCTATAAACATCAGCAAAGGGAAGAGCTTGAGGGGGATTGCTTTGTGGACACTTACACCTGGTACAAGGCATAAGAAGCCACATGGAAAAAGATACAAAAGTGCCTGTCCAAAAATGTCCAGGTAATTGAGACTGACTCTGTTAACTGACTGGAGACAAGAGTAGTTTTGATAAAATTGATCAAATAGGTATGGATTCTAAAGTTAAAATAAGCAGCCTGCCTGCATGTGTGCTAGGGAGTGACAGACCGATGGTGATATCTGAAGAGAATGTCCCATCTAAGCAGTATGTTCAGAAAGTGGGTTCTGCAATGCTTCAAGTAGATATAAGGAAAGAAATTCATTTGCTGAGGCTAGAGAAAAGGATATGGCAGTAACTGAGAAGTAAAGGAAGAGCCTAGGCAATTTGTTCATGTAGATGGCTAGAAAAAGTTTTAGCTTAGATTATGCAAAAAGAACGTGCAAGATGCAGATGTATTCTGCCATAGAAATCTGAACAGAGCTTGAGTTAAAAAGGAAAATAATACGATCAACAGTGATGGAGAGTAATTAGATGAAGATATGAGGATTATTTTTTTTTTAGACAGACTAAGCATAAGTAGGTGATCTGACACCCAGGATTTCAGTGCTTGTTCCCAAGTGCAAATCAACAGGTCTAAAAAAATTGCACATTTACAGTAATAATAGAAAGTACAGTATTTCCCATTATAATAGAAATCATTTCAGATATCGAGAATAAGTAAAATGGATTGTAATGCAAATAAAACTTTAGCTGGAGTGACTACAACCTGAGTGACCTGTAAAGGTATGATTTCTGATTTTTTCTTGTATTGATTGTATTTTTCAGAACGGTATCTTCTGAAAAAGTATAATGAAGTCATTAGATTTTTTTTTTTGTTACTCTTTTTGCAGATTATGTCTCTGCAAGTTCTTAGCTGATGGATTTGGGTGAGTGCCTGTATAATTAATGTATATCTTACCTTTTTATGCGTTCTCTTTTGTTCCAGTTAGCACCTTCTTCAGAAGCAGACAACACTGCTGTTTAAGTGTTTAGTCACTCTCTGTGCCAGAGTCTTTCTCCATTGGTTTGTCCCTGCATCCTTCCCATTCCATCTTAATTGCTGATGCCAGTGGCAACATCCACGCAGTAAGAATACAGCTTACATTGCCCTATTATTACTAGCCATTGAGTTTGTATGTGCCACTCGGTTTGTAGGTGCTAATAACTCTTCCCTAGAGAGCAGCATTGTAAAGAAATAAATGTCTAGCCTATTAGAAGTAATGTAGAAATTAACTACCATGAGTTTATGGTCACTCTTGCAGATAGCTGCATTCGAATACAGCGTAGAAGTAGATTATCTCAGCCACAACAGCTGAGATTTGAGTTTTAAAATATAGATTGTTCTCAAAGTATAAATGAATAGAAGATAAAAGTATCCCAATCTCAGCTACTCAGTTTCTAGTACAGAAAATGAGTTCTTTTAAGGAGAGGGTGTCATTTGTTAGTGCAGAATATTGCAAGCTTTGGACTTGGCGTTCGCATCAGATTTTTGTTCTGTTTTTAAGCAGGGTTCTGTTGTTAACAAGCTGCAGATGGCTTTGTGGATTGTTAGGACAAGCGGCAACCTGGCTAGCTGAATTACTTTTCTCTGGGTGTACTAAGCGGGCATTTGAATTAGACTTCTAGAACTGATACAAGCGTGTCATCTCCACTGTGTAATGAAAACATCATTATCCTCTTCAGTCAGCATCTGTGTCAAGACTTCTTTATTTGGTTAGGAGATAGATGCCTAGACTGGAGAATGGGAATGTCCTTGTCACGTTCAAAGCAGTAACTTTCCTTCATTTTTGCCTTATTTGTGTATAAGCTTTGGATGTAATAGGATAAACTAAAAGGTTTCCTTTAGAGACCTCTGAAAGTAGAGCATTTTAAAAGCAGGTAGGTGGCTCCACCCTACTTTTTTCATGAAACATTTTACCCATTCAAGCAGACTTTTAAAAACAGCTTGTTTTGATAGCAGCCTGTTCTCCTGTGGGCCTTCAGCCTTTGCTTCCTGGCAGCACCTTTGGTGCGAAAAGAGAGTGATCAATTGGGAGACTATCAGTGCCAGCATGCATAGAGTGATAAGTTAACACACCACTGGGAATTTCTAGGGCCCACCAAGATACTTCACTTCTAATGTGCTAACAAGCTCATTTTTCTACCTCTTGCCTCTTCAGTTATTTTTTTTTCTCAGAAGAGCTTAGAAGTTGAGTGCATCAGGCATAATGAAAAGCTCTGTAGGAGGGAGAAGCAATAACCCCATTTTTCCCTTTTCAGCCAAATAGAAAATTAGTTTCTGGTAATACACAAAGGCCAGTATTTTTTGTGCAAGGGGCACTGCTGTGAATCAAAGGACTCCATTAACTGCAGAAAATTCAGCAGCTGTGAATCTCCCCCAATGAAAAAAGTGCTTTTCAACAAGTTGTGAGATATGTAGTATTATTTAGACTTCAACCATCAGTTTCATCCTCTACCACTTATACATAGCCTCTTAAAAACTGTGCTATATTACTCTTCTCTCTTAAGGCTCAATACTGTGTTTATCCCCCAACCTAAGAACCATTACAATGGGAGATTTTTATATTTTCTCTTGTCCCAGTGCTTCTATTATAGCTTCTCCAGACTGAGACTTCTGCTGAGGTTCAGCTGTCTCGGGATATAGAAAGAATTTGGAACACAGATTTTGGAGGGAAAATTGTTTCCCAGTTTCACTGTGTAACCAAGCTCAGGGCTAAGGAAGTAACAGTGAAGATTAGTTGATTCACTAGAAGTTGCTTTCAGATAATATGTTCTCTGTACGTTTTTTCATATTTAGATATACTGCAAAATCTACTGTAAATATTGTACAGAAAACAACTGCAAAAAGGTTTCATAGGAAAAGTTCTGTAATTGTTGAAGTACGGTTTTAAAAGCTAAGATGAAGGGTATTTTTTCCAGCTGTAATTTAGGGCTGAGAATTTTATTGCTGATCAAAACTGAAAGTAGTATTGTTATTTGTCTATTATGTTAGCACTTGTTATTACAAATGATAAGCACTTTTAATGCAGTTTTTATGTTTGGATTGCTAAAAAAATATGTGCAAGATTAATATTATCCTTGTTTCACAGATGGCGAGACTGAGTCAGAAAGGTAGTTTCCTCACTGCCCTTGTGCTCCCCTAGAAGACCTGAAATCAGCACCCAGAACCTTTGAGAAACTGATTCTGGGTGCATTCCTCCACAGCATGCTGATTTGTTTGGGGCTTTTTTTTTTTCAGAACTATGTAAGGAGAAAATTATCTCACTATCTACAAATAAAATATGGGGGGGGGGGGGAATTTAAGCATAAATGCCAGTAAAAATTTCTATAAGATAACTGGGGAAGGTCTCCCTCATTCAATGTATTGTGTCCAGCTGGAGGACTTTGAAAGTTGTGAGAGAAAAGGTTAACTGATTTCTCAGTTCAGGAACTATACAACATGAAGTCAGCATGGTAGTTTTTCTTGATAATTGTATGTTGCTGCCTGCTGGTCTACATTTTGACAGCCATTTCCATAGTTGCTTTCATGAACAGCAGAAATATTCTCTCTTTTTCTTACTCTCTCTGTGCTAACAGCACAATCAGGCCTGCTGGAACAAGAAGCCTGGAGAGGGTTCTTCAAAAGCAACAACACTTCAAGATACCAGTCTCTTGTCAATAATATCAGAGAGGGAGAACGCAGGGAATAGGAGGAAGTACAGTATTTTTCTCTCAGTGCCCTGCCGACACCCTGTTAGCCAGTATTTAAGGGTCCTGCAGATTCTTTACAAATATTCTTGCTTGTTTTAGCAGCATAATTGATGAGGTGTTTTTCACAATACTCAAATTTCACTATGTGATGGTCTTAACCGTGTGTGTGTGTGTGTGTGTGTGTTTAGGGATTATGGAAGCAGTTTGTTACAAAAACATGCAAAATCATTTATTTTGGTAATACTAACACCATTTTTCGTGCTATACCTCTTTAAAATTGTAACATTTTTATATTTAATTGTGACCAGAGTACAGACAAATCAGTTACTTAAAAGAGAATTTAAGTTGCTGTTGTTTGCAAAAAAAAATTCAGAAAGTTTTGCATCACACATGAAAAAAAGGTAGTTGAACCATAAGGTTTACATGAATCGTGTTTATCTTACAGTTAATATTACTTCAGTGCATCAGATAACATCATAGTTATGTGAAGAATTAAAAATAAGTATGTACAATCACTGAAATATGTGATATGTACTTAAACAAGAATTTGGGTTGCTACGCTGATACTTAGCATTTACAGTACATGATAGAAATTGGTCCTTAATTCTTGGCTAAACCAGTTATGAGGAGAGAGCACGATACCTGCAAACAATTGTTCAACATCATCTAGAGCCTACAACTTTTGAGGATTTTGCTGCTCAAGTTTTCTGTCCAGCACCTTACCACCATCTGCCCTCAGAGACAGGTAAGAAGTACAGTAAAGAACTGGTTTTGTACAGTCTTATTTGAAATGCAGTATCCTTACTTATAAATACTAAAAATTCAGACCTGTGCACATCATTAAGAGTTACCATTAATCTGGACAACTATGTGTACATATTTGAGATCCCGGGTGCAAAGTTGCTTTTCAGTCTTTATTCTGTTGCCTGGCATCATGAGCCAGTGCCTGGCATTAAGATTGGGCTAGCTTCTTTAATATAGCAACCAAGCCCTGTATTTTTACAGCAAATTTTGTTGTGTTACCTTGTAGAAAGTCTCAGTGGAAGTGTTGATACTCCCTTCATTCGGGTAGATATATTCTTTAAGTAACCTTCCCCGTAAGAAAGTTTTAAGGCTCACTACATTTTTAGAATGTAAAGTTTTACACTGGAAATCTGAGAGCCTCACAATCATCAATTTTGTTTCCAGGTTGTTAACTGTAAAGTTGGTTTTAAGGTCATTTTGCTTTCCAGTAAAATACCTGTTTTATAAGAGGATACTGCATTTTCAGTTACTAATGAGAAAATTGGTAAAAGAAAATTAGTAACTCAAGGCCTTCCTGTTCTGAAATTTCTTGAACTCCTTATGATTATTTCATTATTTTATTTCCCCTCTTTTTAGATCATTAAATATCAGTTCTGTTTATCTGAAGGTAAGACAAAGTGTCCAAAAAACCCCTTTGTTCCTCTTACTTTTACTAGAGCACTAAGCTTGTAACCAAATTGTATGCAAACTTTCCTTGTTGCCCTTGTTCACACTAAAAAGAATTTCACACTGACTGAGAAATGACCACTATATTTTCTTAAAGCTTTAGTCTTTTACTAACCTCAGGTCTGCATGAAGCACTAACACTGGTTCTGGGATTAAGGTAACTAATGATAGAGACAGTTGTTGAATGAGTAACACTTTATTGTGTTGACCTTTGTTTCTCAGCATGAACAAGTAGTACTGGATGGCAGTGGTGTGTTTTGTACCCTGTACTGTCTTTCATTTATGTTGTAAGACATTCTGCAGTGATAACATAGGAGAGAAGGAGAAGAAGAATGTGTAACACTTGAAATTCCTTGTTCAGAAAAACCTTTATTTAATGACAAATCAAAATGCTTCTGTGGAAGAGCTGTAAATCTAAATAAATTCTGTAAGAATAAATTAATTTGGCAAGTTGTTATCTCAAAATTTGTTTCTCAATTGCAAAAATATGCAGAACTAAATTCTAAAGTTATAGAAGGGTTGTGATAGGACTACAGAAAGAATGAGAGATGTTAAAACATTGAAGCTCCTTCGCTTGATAGTGTAAACCATAAGTTGAAATGAGGTGCAGTTTCAAAGTGTAATAAGTGGTATAGTTATGGCAGTGCAAATAGACAAGACCAAAGGGAAACTAAATTAAAAGTAATCTAAAACTAATTGAATAATATAAAAAAATAGTACCATAATATGAAAACATTTGAATAGGGAAAATCTGTAAATAGAAACATTAAAAACAATAACCAGGGATAACAGTCCTTGACACATTTCCTACCTAATGCACTCAGTAAGTATTCAACACCAGACACTTTTGTATGACTAGTATATATTCTATATTCTAGTGCACTTGTATCAGTTCTGCCTATTCACTTTTGGAAGTCTCATTCTGGGCTAAATCATTCTGCCCTCTTCATCTGGTTCATTGTTTTGGGGTGAAGCAAAGCTGCTTTTATGTACTAGTTTGGTGCATTGGAGAACACTGCTCTACAGCGACAATTCTTGTATTCCTTTAAAAATTGTCCTAGTGATGCTTGGTATTCTCTAATGTGATCTGGAAAAATATTATGGTTTTTAGAAACTTGATTTTAGACTTAACCTCTCTATCAAATGTAATAATTTTCTGCAGGAATCTCATTAATAGGAGCTTGTGATGTATTTCACATCTGCGTATATATGCACGTGTGTTTATGTACCACGAAACGTGATGTCCTGTCCTGAGGGCCACACTCTTCTGGACCTTGTGCTGTGCAGTGGAACTGACCAACACTTCAGTGTCAGGAGCATCCAGGAGCTTCCTAGGATGGGTGTGCAGCACAGTGTGACCTGGTATCAGAGCCAAATAACCTGTTCCCAGACCTGCCTGGATCTGAGCTTTCATTTCAGCCCAGGGATGCTGGGGATACTCGGGTAGTCCTCCTTGCAGCCTGGGCGCTGACTCCTGTTTGATCCAGGGCTTCTGGGGCTCTGGTACTCAGCTCCAGCACCGAGCACCTGACATGGCACCACACCATCTGCCTCCGGTCTGACTCTGGAGGGCACAAATTCTAAAGCTTGGGGAAGGTATAAATTAACATTGCCAGTCATCTGCCAAAAAGGCTACCCCAGGGCTTGACGTTATCCTGGAAACTGCTGGTTCCTAGTTGTAGCGAAGGCAGACCTGTGAGTGAGGTGGCTACAGATGACCCAGAACTTTGATTGACTGTGATCCCAGGAAAGAGTCCAAAAGATGTGCTATTAAAAAAACAGATACCCCTAACTTTCCAGGGTCCCTACAACAGGCAGATTTCTTGATAGACAAGTGAAGAGCTCTACATTGTGACAGGATTCTGTGTAGGAGTGGCACTGAAGTCCTGCCTGGGAATCCACACACATTTATCACTCTCAGGATGACTCAAACAAAACCTTGCAGGCTCCCTGCCAGACGTTTCCATGTCATCTGAAAATTTCTGGTCAGCTTCTAAAAGTACATCACAGTTATTTTTTTAAATTAAAAAAATATAATTTGTCTATTTTTTTAATGAAGAATAACTGACCAGAAGAGACTAGAAAAGATTTCCACATTTTTTATATTATAGACTTGATTCTTTAATTGGATTGTGATCCACAAGATTACAATTACTGAATATGTTTAGTTTTTATAAAATGTTCTGTACAGTTTCTTCTAAGAAAGATCCATGGAAACTGTGAAGCTACTACAGCCCGTCACCAAATGTTGTAATTTTGTTGTTGTTGTGATCCTGTTGGCCGGTTTCAGCATGCCAGTTTTTTCATTTGAGCTATGATAATCAGAGCAAATAGAGAACATGCCATTTGGTAACTCTTTCCTCAGACTGACCAATTTTATCAAAGTCTCAGCCCTCAGCAAAAGCAGTTTCCTTCCTTAGAGTGGTTGCTCTTCAATGCAGTGTGATTGTGGCTGCTGCTGTTCTATCTAGATACTTAGTTTCCCCTGTCAAAATATCTGACAAGTCCACCTTCCCATGTTTAGGAACCTGACTAGTGTAGTGGATGTGTACATTTAAAAAATTTGAGATTTACTTGCACTTAATCACGGAATATAATTCAGTTGCCTCTGTATTTTTTACTTTGTGATGACTCTGTTAAATAGAGTAATTTCTGCTATACGGCTATTGAGTAAACCAGATCTCTGTGACACCAGAATAGGTTAAGGGAACTGTCAATGGTAAGCTCAATTATATTGAAGGGCTTATTGACCCCATGATGCTAAGATTCTGAGATTTAAAATGTACTGAAGTCTTGGGATGGTTTTTTCTCTATCTTCTTTTCCCCTCTTTTCCTACTAAAAAATAGTAACTTAGTACAGTAAATCTTATAAAGAAGCCTCTCTACATTAGTCAGTATTCTCCTTGTGTTAAAAGCATCGGACTTCTTGATCCCAACAATCATTCCTGTATTTTCAAGCCTGTGTTCAGAACAATTCTGCTGCCCCACTCCCAAAGCAAGTGGGGATGCCAGCTGACAGGCAGGGAGGCAGGGAATGTAAAGTTAATAGTACTTTAGCCTTGTACAAGAGAAACTCCAATTTGTCAGCCCACATCTCTAGTGGCTGGCAACCCTCCCCACAGCAGGGGGGTTGAAACTGGATGATCTTTAAGGTCCTTTTCAACCCAGGACATGCTATGATTCTGTGATCTTATCTCTTCTGTGGCTTGTTTGCTGGGTAACTTTGAACGGAGAATCTTTTTGGCCCTGTATTACCCCTTCACAGATGAGAATGATAGTGCTTTTCGCACTGCAGAAGGGTCTAAGCAACACGTGGTGATGGTTGAAGTTTGTGACTGGAAGTGAAGTTGAAATACAGAAATGTATTATGTCTGGCTGGCTGGGCTGGGAAGTTTCTCATTATCCTTTTTCCAGTCCAAACTTATTAATATTCTTTTTCATTCTGAATCAGAGTAAGACCACAAAGCTTACTGAGATTTTCCAAAAATTTCATATTGAAACAACTGAAGCTGAAACTTTGTGCATTTCTGAACTGTTGTCCTAAAGTCAAACAGTTGGATCCTCAGCACTCTGAGGCAGTAAATTTAGTGTGGGCAGCTAGCAACCCAAACAGATCAACTCTCTACATTTAATGAAATGGGTCCACTGAAAAAAATAGAGTAGGATTGTCCAGTTGAAAAGTATCCAGTGCATACACACAAGGGGACAAAATTAAATTTTCATCCTGACATTTCCTAGTTTTTGAATATTTGACCTTATGAATTTGTCTTGTGACAACATTTTCCTTGTGTAATTTCCTTCCATTTTTGTTTTAAGGCATAGGGCAAAAGATAAATTCTGTAATAGCAATTAACAGCCACTTGATGCATAAACAAATCTGTAACCTCTAGATCCACCACCAGCTCCTGCAGACTGAGATAGGGCAGTAATCGGTAGTAATGTTAAGCTGTCTAACCTCTGCTTGAATCTCCACCAGTAGAAAGATTGGGAATTTTGTCAGTGGGTTTCATGCATATTAGTTGACAGAGAGGAATAGGTTTGCCTAGCACTCACGTTTCCAGCCAGGGTCATAAACTTAATCCTTTTTGCTGTGTTTTTCTCATGGCTGACTCCTAGTTCTCTCCTACCCAGTTCCAGTCTCCCTGGTCTTTAGACCGTCTCTTCCTCACCTCCTCACCTTGCTTTGCAGATGCTTTTGCAGTCTTTCTCCCTACATCCACTTCTTGCTTCCTTTCCTCATTTCACAAAATTAGTGAGAGACTTAATTCCTTGATTCTGGCAAGGCTCTGCTGAGCATGATGGGCAACTTGGACAGATTCAGACTGAAGTTTGTAAGAGTGGTAAACAGCACAAGCTGTAGAACAATAATTGCCCTTTTCCCTGGGGGTCAGCTGGGGGGAGCTGAAGTATCTTAAAAGGCCATCAAAATTTACCAGCGTGCACAAATGGTATTTTCCTCTGTGGTCGTTCTCAGAAATGGCACTCGGGAAAATGTTAATCCAGACAACAAGGTGTGATAAAGCTAGATGTACTGAGAGTAGTCTTAACTTGCAGTGTATCAGGCTTCTCCTCAGTGAATTTTTCACCTCTTTGAAAGTAAGAACGGACAAGCGAGATGAGTCATGCCAACATGTGTGTTAGGATCCCTCCAAATTCCTTCACCTCACCTTGCTTCTAATTCAGTCTGTGTGCAGTTAGATGTGTCCATTTGACATTTAAATAGTTAATTTCTGAGTCAAGTAACCAACATACTATTCTTAGAAGATCCTAAAATTGTGAAATGGAGTGTGAAAGCATCGCATTTCAACTTTGTTGGTCCACCTCCTTGTTCAGAAGCAATTGAAACAGCTTTATGGTATGGCCCCAAAATATCATAGCTCATCAGGCTATGATATTTGTCACTTTTCAAACCTAAGAGATTAAAAATATGGATCACTTCCTGACATTTTTCAGCCTCTTAAAAATCCTAACACATCTATTTTGTTTATGTTACGGAACTTTCTGGTTCTAGGTCAATTGTCAATAAAGCCTTCTTATTTAACCCTATTTTTATATTTTGGATAACTAAATATTTCACTGCATAGAGAGATAAAGATAATGACATTTTACACTGAAGATTTTAAAGCTGTGAAGGGGAAACAAAACCTGCAAAGTTTCTATACACCACATTTAATATCCACATGTGTGTATGTGCGTATGTATGTATATATAGATATATATATGCTTATCTAAAATCCAAAGAAATTGAGTTACTAATCAGTCTGTTGATTGCAGTCAGACTTCAAATATATTTTAAGTGCCATTATTCTTCACTCTTCTGGTGTGATATGTTCAGATGTGAAAATCACTTTACATGGCTTCTGTTCTTCAGTAGTTCTAAGTCAATTTCTTAAAAAAGATGTGAATCTGTGATTCTGTCTGCAGGAATTAGGAAAAAAAAAAAAAAAGATATGACCGGAATAATACCTTAATGGAAATAATGGGGGGGTTTAAAGGATTTTTTTTTTCTCCAGACCATGGCAAAATTTCACACTAGGGTTTGACCCTTCAGTGCACACTAACTAGCTTAAATACTGTTTTGTCTTCTTTACATTATTTCAGGAGTCATGTTGAGACTGGCTATAATTTTAACATACTTAATACTGTGGAACAGATGGGGAGCAGAAGCCATATATCGAGTTGCCATTTGTTTTTCCTTCTCAACTGTGTGTGTGTGAATATTTAACTGTTTTCCCAGACTTTAAGCAAGCATTTCAGACAATGTTTAGGATGTATCTCAGTTGCTATGAATAAGGCTGCTGGATCTGGATAATGTTATAGAATTCTTTTCTTTCTCTCTCTCTTCCTTTTTTTTTTCTTGTAATGCTTAGTTGGTAAGTATGACACCGGATTTCAAAGCTGTTGCTTCATTGCACATAACTAACTCATCACTCTCTTTAACCTGTAGCATGAGCAGCAATTGCATAATGAAATTCGAAATTCCGTTTTCTGTGCTCATCTGTTAATACCCTTCAATCTCTGCGGTTCGTGTCTCATGTCTCACACCTGTTATCTTTTATCTTTTCTCCTCCCCCTTCCTCACTTCTTTCCACTCCTCCTTCCTCATCACCTCTTCATTCTCAACAAAGAAAGAAATGCTGTGATATTTCTTCTCCTTCCAAAACCTCCACTAGAAAGCATTGGCCACATCAAGGTAAAGGGCAAAGGCTTGAAACGGAAGGTCTTTCACGCTAGCTGTGAATGGTATGCTGTGCAAAACAACAACCGTTATTTTCTATTCTCTAACTTCCACCATTTGAAATGCTTTAATTCCTTGTAAAATTAGAACAAGATAGAATTTCAGAAAATGAGAGTGCATGTTTCCCTGCCTGCCTTTTTCTGTAAGGCACAGTGAGTCAGGCATTATCGTGCTTTCCCAGATTGTTTGGCAATGAAGTACCTAGTTCATGAACAGAATTACTGTCACCAGCTGGGGAACAAATAACAGCCCTTGTGTCAGTTTGAAAAAGATAGAAAGTACCGTGCTGTCTCTCTGGAGCAGGCAGGTGATGGACCAGGTGAGGAGGATGCCAGGTCACTAAATCACAGAGGTTTATGACAATATGTTTGAAATATACTCAGAGACTTCTTATGTGATTACATAATTTTATTTTAAAGGAGACTTTTAAAATAAATCATGATCAGTTTTGAGTGGTTTTTTGCACACCTTATATATGAAATATATACTGAGGGAGAGAGATCTTCACTTATTATTGCATGATTATCATAAAGAATTACCAGTAATAGCATGATGTGGAAGAAATAGCAAGTGATACTCTGGCTCACTGAAGTCAGCAGGGGTTTCCCCTTTGGCTTCTGCAGGACTAAGCTTCTGTCTGTAATTTTATACAGGTCAGAAGTGACCAGTGGCAGCTGAGATAATTGAGTTCAATCAGGCTGTCCGTCTCTGTAAATGGATAATTAAAATGCAGTTTAGTTTTGTGGGTGTGAGTTCATAGTGTTAATTTTCTGTGCATGGGAAGGAGACTGTAATTTTAATTTTGCATTTTCTCCTTTTCCTTTTGTATTTTTATGGAAGAAGATTTGGAGATGCTGTTTGTAAGGGAAGAGCCTTATCCTCTTTCAGGGAGGATTCGGGGCCCATGGGAGCATAGCTCCAGGCGTGGGGCTAATGAATGACATACCGTTATCTCAAATTCATCTTGTTCCTTTTACAAAGAAACATTAACGTATAGTGCATCCAGTTAGTATGATCTGTTCAAGCTTCTGCCTTGTGGGCCCTGTAGGAGTTTGCTGTTTGAAGCACTGACTAAAGTTGGGATGGGAGAAGATGTTTTGCTCTCCCAGTTGGCCCCCGATTCACACCACCTCTTCAGCTGCATTCCTAGGGCTCCCTTCATGCGCAATGAGCTGTTAACAACCTTCATGTTCTCATTAAAGACTGGATTGTTCTGGGTTGTGGTTTCCCCATCACTGCAAGGGAAGTGGAGGTGCTTGTTCTCCCGGTTAGCAGAACATCGCCCACTTCAGTGCTGCCTCAGCTGCCGAGAGCGAGGGGGTTCTGCAGTCCCGTAGCTCAGTGGTTTCTGGCATTGTCTTTTCTCTTGGGGTGGATTTGTGGCAGTTGCTAGCTCAACGCGCAGTGCCATCGCCCACAGCCGGTAAAGGGCTAGGAGATGCTGTGCGAGTGACGGCAGCACTGAAATTCCTCTCTGCCCCTTGTGAATAGACTCTCCCGTGCTGCGGGTGCAGACGGGTGGCACTGACCCGCCTGGTTCTTGCTGTCCTCTGCAGGCTTCTGCCCAGAGACTCAGCCGGGAGAAACTCCAGCAGCAGCAACAGCACAGGTGGATGGAACCGACTTAGCCTCTCCAATGTCTCCTCGGACTAGCAAGAGCCGCATGTCCATGAAACTGCGCCGCTCCTCTGGCTCGGCCAACAAGTCCTGAGTGGCGAGATGCCTGCAGCTTTCTAGTGAACAGCCATCAGCCACCCTGCCCGCAGCGACTCACCGCCTTCTGCTAAAGGATAATGTCTAATGTGTGTGTGCCCCTTCCCTGCATACCCCTCTTCTGTATGTTTATTTTAAACAGTGACACTGGAATTTTACTTTAATATTTTAGCTTTTGGGTTTTTTTATCAAACTCCAGGCTGCCTTTTTCCTTTTTTTTTTTTTTTTTTTTTTTTTTTTTCTTTTTTTTCTTCAGTGCAGTTTGTCCTCTGCACCTTTTACCTTCCTGGATGATTACAGTATGTTAACAGTAGTCATTTTTAACTCTGGTTGATCTTGAGTCATATATGGAATTGGAGACTGCAGTTTGATTACACTATATTTATTGTGCCCCACTGCAATTTTCTCTGTAACAAAGAAAGAAATATGTACAACTTCAAAATGAATGTACAATTTTAAATTGAAGTTGCATTTGTAAAGTCTTTGTCAGATGTCACAATGTTAATGCACAGGATGTGTACAGATTATTTATGTTAAGAATAAAATAGTTCAACAGCCTTTCAAGCATTAGAGAGTCCAAATGAAATAACTTGTTCATAGCACCAACTCCTTCTTCACAAAGCAACATATAATTTCGTAACTGTGCAGGTGATGCCATAATCTATGCCAGAAAAAAAAAAAAAATCACTGTGCTGAAATTCTACTTATGCTTGGCTTCCAAATATTTTTATAATGTTTGCTTTTTCAAGTGATATCAATCATAAATGCCATCGAGTTTCATGGGTTTTAGCCTTTATCACCAGGCTGCTGGTTATAGATGTATATTCTTGTTTCTTACATTTAAAAAAAAAAAAAAAAAAGAAAAAAAAAACCACACTTTCCAGATAGAAATACATTGCTCTGATGATGTGTACTAGGGAAGAAAAGGGAACATGCTCCAGGAGCCTGGCCTGAAATGCTGACGATTCCAACCCTGTGAGCGCAGATTAGTGCACGCATTCCACCTACCCAGAGGTATTTTCCTACAGAAGATGAAATGCTCACATTTTGAGTCTTGCAAACAACGAAATGCTGTTAACAAAATGTAGCATGACATCGGTACTAACTGCATGTGTAAATATATCATATGGGCAACAATAAAAAGATAAATTATGTATTGTCACTCATGTAGTATCTACAAATTTGTAATGGTTGAAGAGAATACATGCTATTTAATAATACAATAAAATTATTCTTACCACCTTTTGTATATTAGTCATTCACCTCAGTGGTGAGGTTCTTACTCCAATTTATAGAAGAGTAGCATACTATGGGTGGAGCAGTTAAGTGCTATACACAGCTTAGTTTTCATTTGTATTAAAAAGTACGCAGGAGTCCTTAGGAGCTCTTTCCCAACCCATAACAAGAACGCCTTACTGAAAACTTTTCCCCAGATCTAGTAAATACAATATATGCGGCTCCACGGGTAATGCAAAGCACAGGACGTTCTCTCTTGCATGCTGGTTCTTTGGGTGCAACTCATTCAGTTGCATAATTGGACAGTTTTACCTGCGTCTCTGTTACCAACAAATGACAGAAAAATGCACAAGTTAAAATAACATGCTTTATTTCTGGCATAAGAGAAGAGTGATCTGTGAGTTCAGCCTCCTTCATCAGGCAGTAAATCCTGGTGCCTTTACCTTATGTTGTATTAATTAATTTGTCCAGGTTCTGGAACTAAAACAATAAAGTCCATGAAGCCCATTGAAAATAAAGCATTTATCGCTTGCTTTCAGCCTTTGGGCATGACACGTGAATCTTCTGTTGTGTGTAACAAAATATAAAACTTCAGAAATTGCTTTAGAGGATGCTAACCAAAAGATTGAAATATTTTGCATGCTCATTTCAGAGAGAGTGTTAGAACAAAGGCTATGTCTGGGATCAATTCAGTTCTTCAGAAATCACCAGTTGACCCACTTTGCCCTGCTGAATTCAAGGAAGGCACAAGCTTTGTTTTAAATCCTTTATTGAAATTGCTTGTCCTTATTTTTAGCTTCATCTGCTATCACATTTGGAAACAAGCACTCCTGTGGAAAAAATAAATAAATAAATAAATACTGGCTGAAATGTCAGTAGCTGGTAAATTTGACAGTTTTTCAAAGCATTTGGCCAGACCACCGTTAAAGCCAGAGAATACACACTGTGGGTTGCTTTGCTAAAGGTAGGTCTCGTTAGGGAGAAGGAAAGTAGCCTGTCGTCTGCGCTGTAGCAACATATCAAAAGACAGTTTCATGTTCTAATTTCAGCTGTTCACAGGACTCGGAGGAGCTCACATTAGCAGCGCAGCTCACAGGGGAGAAGGGTCAAAGGCTGCCCAGGAAGGCTGGGTGTGGACAGGGACCTTCTACCTGCCTCCGATGCCCGGCCTGGCGACACCCAACTGCACTTCTTGCTATTGTCCGTGCCGTGCTAACAAGTCACTAACGGAGCGAGTTTTGAAATGGGCAGCAGCCGGAGATGCGCGTTTTGCCCACCGTACGGTCGCTAGAGTACAGATACACAGAGTAAGCGGGAGAGGCGTCCTTAGCTACAGAAGATCAACACCTTGTATTTTAATAAGCGGACAGCACGATTAATTTTCCATACGTTTTGCTAGCTATTATATGACTTGACATTGACTTAATATGAACATTTGCCTTCTCAACTATTTTAGCACAGAATACAGCAAACAGAACACCTCACAATAACTTGAATGTTGAAGCTCAGGGGCTAAGGCTATTAAAACAAGGTCACTAGATCAGGCTCCTTTTCTCACGAAAAATAATTCCTCTCTTTATATATCGTATATACAGCTGTACTTCTATCCTGGGACCGAGAGCAGCTACGGAAGAGGTACTTTCAGCGGCCCGACACCCGCCC
>NW_010100425.1:0-94494 GCF_000699245.1 Pterocles gutturalis | reverse complement strand
GCCGCTCGCACGTGGGTGCTCGGAGCGCCCGAGGAGGCTGGTCTCGCCGTTCGTGGGTGGGTGGAAGTCCGTGCTCCGAAACAAGGGAGCGGGAAGCACACAGCCTGGTGCCTGGCAGGTTGGCATGGGAGTGAGAGTGACCCCTGGGTTTGCTAAAAACCCGAGGGTTAGCTGTGCGCCCTGGACTTGACAACCTTCCCCTGGAGTCCAAGGTGCACTGACCTGATCTGCTGAGGCAAGGTGGACAAATGCTGCAGCTGGGTTGCACCATCGGACCCCTGCTGCCACGTTCTGTGTGATGAGTAGGTGACAGTGGTATTGGCAAAGCCCCTAGGACTTGGTCATGGACGTTTTGGTGACTTTTGTTAGTGTCTCTCCTGGTGTTGCCTTGTTTCCTTTCAGCTATATGATCTGAAGGTTCACACAAGGTACACACATATTTTGGGACACTTTAAGTTGCACTTTTTTTTGGGAAAAGAAGAACTGTCTAGAACTCTTCTTTCTGTTTCTGAACAATACATGTTTCCTTATACGCTAACCCTTTCCCAGGTATTTTTCGCTTGTGTTGACAATACTTGATGCTCTTCAGTGTCTGTTCTGCAGCTGATGGATAAATGTGTGTAAAGGCTTGGTGGAGAAGGAGTGAAGAAGGGGAGGAATTAGTAATCACTGTATTGTTTGCTTCTTTTTTAAAAATTATATAATTAAATGCATAGCAAATATTAAATTTAATTCTAAATAGTAAGCAGTTACTTTTTCTAATCATTAAGAGTTATTTTTGGAAGGTGTAGACATACAAATGCAAAAAAGAGATTGCAGTACCAGCTTCTAGGAAAGAGTCAGAAAGTCAGTCTGACAGTTTTTAGACCAATAACCCTAACTCTGAGACCATGTATAGAGTGAACTAAATAACAAGGAAAAACAGTGAAAATTCTTGTTTTGATCTGAGAAGACATCTGGTCACTGACTGTAAACAGAGATGGATTATTTCCATGGAGTCTGTTTTGGGACCATTATTAATGTGATTTGAGTTAGAGAGACCAATCCATCCCTAAGTGGAACACATCCATCTCAGTGTTCGAGTGGGGTCATCCCATAAGACAAACTACTTGACAGAGTAGCTTAGGATGCAACTTCATGTTTCAGCTCCGTTTACCAAATGGATAGCTGCTGCCCTATTGGTCACTCCTTCTCCTCTTCCCTCTTGCTTATCTGACCCCTGTGAGCCTGTTCTGGGAGTTAAACCAGCAAGAAACTGTTACTTTTTTCATAGGTTTAGTTTCCTGCAACTTTATCTTCCTAAAGGAGGCCAGAACAGAAAAGAAAAGGGGAGCCATGAGGATGTGGTCAGGCCAAATGGGACTGTGTGTCATTTTAGGTCTAGAAGCTGTTCTACAGGCTCAGTCATATTATAGAATTGTCCCTGTGTTTAGTAGAAATTCTAGTGGGATTGTAATGGGATGATTTTTTAAAAAATGGAAACAGGCAAAGCTCTTGCTGTAAAGTTTTCAGCCAGATGTGAGTGGTAGGCAAAAAGGATCAAGGAACCCATTTTGAGTTATTCTTGTAACCTCTGTGGCTATAGAGCTTTTAAAGTCCCCTCTTTAGAGTCTGCGTGGACATTTGTGCCACAACACAATGGTAGTACATAGGAGGCCTCAGTGAGAAGGCATACTGTCTTGCCCAAAAAACCAAACTGCTGTTTGATTAATTAAATACTTCTGTAAATCATGCTGCTTCTCAAAGAAGCATACAAAGCACCAGCATGCAAGCAACTGGAAATAAAATGTGGAAAATCCCATCAACCTCTGTGTAGTAGTCCTCAGCATAAGTTGCTGATGCAGAAGTGCTATCCTGCTCCAGTAAAATGTACAATTATTATTTGGGGTTTTTTTAGCATAAAGGAAGAAAATAAATTATGCATGGTTTTAGGAGATGCCTGGCTGCAGCATAGCTGCCTTCAATAGCCATTTCTGATCTGCAGGAAGAAAAGCCATGCTAATGGTGCAGTGGATTAAAAAATGGGGATAAGGCTTAGTTCATGGTCCTCAGATTTGGTGCAAGTTTGTGATCTCCCCATGCTTATCTGACTGATATTTGTTTATCCATCCCCATGTGTCCTCCACTTGTCAAATTTCTTCTTTCTCTTTCTTCTCTTTGAAACTGACAAACTCAGGAGCAGGCAGGTCTACCCCCCTCAGGAATCCACAAAATCCATTTGGCAGCCTGTTGACATAGGGGCTGTTGGCAAATCGCTGCATGAATAAATGCTAAAGTCAAGGTTGTACACCTGGTCGTGGATCATACCCAACTGCACAGAAACACGAACAATTCTGGTTTTGTAGAGCTTGCCTATGCTAGAAAAAAATGTTGGTACTTCACCTATGTATGTGTTTTTATAGAAATTGATGTGTTGCCCTAATGTTGGTATGCTTGTACCAGTGTGCAAACTCTGTAGAAGGAGATTGTTGTGTTTAAGGTACCAAGATAAACTTTACCAGAAAAATAAAATGTAACAACTACAACTATGAGTGGATTCCATCTAGGATAGCAACAGCAGTCAAATGTGTGTATATATAAATGAAGAGTTTAAGTAAGTAAGTATATGCCACTAAGTGTTAAGTTGCTCTTCAGAGTTCGGTAAGTTTGTTTTGCTGGATGATGACTGAGGTGAAGCAGAACCACCTACATGGCTCTGAGAGTTATGCTGCCAGGAGTGTAACAAGGGTTTTTATGTCCCAGAGAAGAAAACTTCCCAAATCTGCCCCTGATGTTCTTTAAGCAGATGCTGCAGGATTTCGCCTTTCTTGGTGTAAGGCGCTTCTGCTTCATTTCCTCTCAGGCTGAGTGCTTATTACTGCAGAAAAGATTTTGTCAGAAGGTGTGTTGTATTGAGTTAATCTGCCGTTGCTTTTTCTGTAGTGTGGTTGGTGTAATCTGGTATTACCAGGTTTCAGGATGAGTTCAGTACAGGTTTTCTTACTAAAGCATTTACATCTACTCTTTGAAGGCAGCAAAGAAAGGAAGAGGAATTTCCTTTTGTATAAATGTTTATCATTTGAGTGCTGGTGGCAGTAATAACACAAAGGAAACTAGTTGGAGTCTTTGCCAGGTTTTGTATCACAGATGGTGAAGAAACAGAAGTAGAACAAAAGTTTCCTTAATCACAGAAAATTTTATTTTGAGTTAAACTTCAATGTCAAGTGAGGCTCAGTACCTTCTGCATGCTACAGAAAGATCTCCCTCTTACTGGTTAATGAAGAAAAGCCTATCTAGGCTGTTTGCTGGGGAATGTATTTTCTCCAGGGAGAGCTTTGTGCTGCCCCATGAAAGTACTTCTGCTGTGGCAAAATCTGATGGCTTCCTAGCCTGGAGATTGTGCAGATTGTTCTCTTTTGTCTTCATAAAATAACTAAGTCAGCCCCAGCTTTATGTTGGGTTTTTTTTTGTTTTCACACTCTTTTTCCATGAGCTGTGTACAGTCTCACAGAGCGGGAGGTGAGACAGCCGGTGAAGCCAGCTCCTGCTCATCTTCCAGCAGTAATGCTACCCCCCAAGTCAGGGAAGGGCCCTTGAGATCAACAGGGGTTGGCTCCTAGTGACTGCTATAGGTGTGGTACTATTCCACTTTTTCTTGCTGAAATTGATGCTTATTTGTGGCTGCTAATGTTTATTGCATGCGCATGACTGAAAATTATCACAAATTGTAACCAAGGCTGGGATGCTCTCTGCTTCCCTTCTTGCGGGGCAAAGAAATCAGGAGGAGGAAGAGGCTCAGGCTGACCACAGATTAAAACCACCAGCTTTGGGGAGGGGGACAGTGGAGAGAAGTGGAACAAATTTATCCATTGGAATTGGATCCTGCTGTTCTGAGGTTTGCATTCCAAAGTTTTTCAGTTAAAGAAGATACAGACCCAACGTGGAAATACTCGTGAGAGGTTTATGTCTGCTTCGAAAGTTAACATGTGTCCTGTGTGAGCTACACCAATGAAGGGGTTTGTAAAAATTATTTCCTCTGCAACTCTACAGGTTAGTAAAGTTGGTATTTTAGTTATTATGAATGGGCTTCACAGTTAAGATTGCTTCCAAGGAATGAGTTTTACTGTACAGCCATGCAGGAATTCCCATACTGTTAGCTGGGGCCCATATGTTCTAATATATTATTTCTGACCAGATTCTAATACATCAGAACGTGATATAAAAAAAACTTAAGCAATATAATTGTAGATTAAAGTCAACATAAGAAGAATTACTTGATAAATTTCTCAGAAAGGACTTTGCTATGGCCTGAGTTACAGATTTAAAGCCTTGTTGGAGCAAAGTGTCTTTCATTTTTCTCTTTTATTCTATCCTCTAAAACACCTCCAATCTATACAATCACATTAATCTAAGATACTTTTCCAAAAAATTGCTCTCTTGAACCCAGATAGATATTGTTGAAAAGAACATAGATTTCATCTTTGCCTTCAAGAACATCTTATCCTTCTCTGTGACAAGCTGTGAGCTTGCTAACAGCTCTCTTACCAAGTGTATTGTAGTTCACAAGATGTCATCAGCCTGTCTTTTTTACCACTTCTGCTAATTTAGGCAATATGTTAAGGTAGTTTTCTGTTGGAGGGAACATCAGGAAGGACAGATAGAAGGATAGCAGAAAAATCTAGACTCTCCCTTCTTACCTTGGCTTCCTACAGAGGCCTTTTTCTCCATCGTGGTTGGAGTCCTAGGGAGTGCGTGCATTTTCATTACCTCCTTTTGTCTAATGTCATTGTCCACTCTTACTCCACTCTGAAAAGTTTAGGACTGAAGACTGAAACTGTTTAAGGCAGAAAAGTAACAGTTCTGTTTCTTAAGTAGCCTTAAAAACCCTTTATTTCTCACCACCACAGTTGGGTTTTCTGTCAACTGTACACTGCCGTGCCAAGATGCAGTGGTAGCTTGTTTCTCTTCTTTCTTCTTCTGCTAAGAGCTTAGCAAAGGTCAAACAAAGTAAGCAAAACCATAGCCTTCTCAAGATGTACAAAACTCAGTTCACTGATTTTGGGGTTCTCTTATGGCACTAACAGACCCGGAGAGCCATAATGCTGTGGGTCTTTCATGATAGTGTGTCTCAAGACAGGTTTTTCTTTTTCTTTTTTTTTCAGTGCTGCTTTTCATCCCTCTGATATGTACCCTGTGTATCATGTACATCTTGTCTTCTGCTTCCTACCAAGGCTTTGAAGATGACACTGAAGATGACACCTCCTTTAGCAGATAAACTTTTCCAATAACCTATGATTTACAGTATTCTTTACTTAAGGTACACTGCCACCTAGCAACAGTTTCCCTTCCCTCCAAGTTTTCTTGACCGACTTTGTTGGGGGTTGTTAGATTTAGTTTGTACCTGGTCTGGTCTTGATTAGCATCCAGAACCCATCAGTAGATGCCATCTTGGTAAATGTCTGTGTGTGAGGGGGTGGTGGTGGAGATATTTTTAGTGGCAATAAGAACTGCTAGCTTCAGGGTTCTCACTAAAATATGATGGGTTTTACTTTTACAGTGGTTTTTCCTTCTAGTGTTTTTGTGAAAAATGCCTGTAAGCTTTTTATTTCTTTTTTTTCCTTGAAATGCGTGCTTTTGCTTTCTTCTGTTCATTATTCTTTGGAGGCAATAAGATCAAAGGGAGAGAATTAAAGGGAATTGCTTTCAGCTCTTTTTATTATTCTGGTGCAACATGAAGCATGGAGCATCCATCTACAGCACTGTACACAAATGCACATAGCTTACAGAAAGTACGGAACTATTAACTCTTGTGCTCCTCCCCCAAGTTGATAGTCTTAAAGGTACAAATGAGGAAAACCCAAGCAAATATACACCACTTCAACAATGGGATTCATGCTTACTGCTATATTTAGAGGAGGAAGGCACACTAGTTGGCAAATCACAGCTGAAACGTTACCTATAAGGGCTGGCGTGAAAGAAGACACAAAGGGGCAAATCTTAATCCTGGTATCCTCTTACAGTAGATACTAACTACTTCTCCTTTAAGCATGATGGAAAAATTTGCCACATAATGTGTTTTAATCATTGGTGATACAGCTGGAGATCCACATTGCCAGGCGGCTGCAGGATAGACTCGAGTCCTGACCCACAGAGCTACTGGGGCCTCCCACTGTCCCAGCTTCAGTGGGATGCAGGGACTTGGATGCTTCCTGAGCTTGCAGTCTTGCCTGCGGACTCCACCTCACTTCCCTCGCTGTAAACTGGAGGTCAATGTGGTTTCCTCTTTATTTATGGATAGAGCAGCCAAATGCTTCACAGAGCACTCTGATAGTTGCCAGAGAAGATGAAAAAAATTATTCCATGGTATAACTACTCAGTGCATGCTGAGGAACTGTTGCCTGCCCATTCCCTTTCTTCTGCATGCTGAAGTACAAGTTCTAGTTACTGTTTTAAGCCAGAAATGCCACATTTTATTGCAATATTCAGCTAAGCTGTTGGATCATGTCAACCACTTTAGTGTTTTGCTCAGTTATGAGAATTACAGTCCCGTATAAAATTGTTCAAGATTTTTTTCAGTCAAGTATTTTGATCAAGAAGTTGAGCAGAGCTTGTTTTGGTATAGTAATATAGCTGTTCTCAGTACTCCATCTAGTCACTTATTTATCTTAGTGCATCATAATGCCAGGGAGTGGGGGAAATATAGAAGCTAAAAGAAACAGCGTTAAGTGCAATGTTAATACACTATATGAAGTTAAGGAAAATCTCTCAGTTAAGTTGGCAGTCTTTTTCTCTTTTATCCAAGTTTTACAGAGCCACTTGGTAGTGGAGCCAGGGTTGGAACTCATTTTCCTGACTTCTAGTTTTGTGCTTTAACTTGCTGCCTTTCCTTTCCAACACGCTTACCATATATGACATTATAGCTGTCTGGTAAACTAACTTTTTAAACCATGAGGCAGATTCTGAATTCTGATTTAAAACTTCAGTACTGTTCCTTTTCTCTCCCCACCATTTACTGATTCTTCTACAAGATGCATGTAGGTTTTTAGGCTAATATCCATTTGCACGCCGTCTGGGAGAATTTTGGCTGCCTGAGAGTCCCATAAAACAAAAGTTTCCTCTTTGCAAACCACATGGAGCTTGGCTGTAGATATTCAGTTCCCTTCCCCACAAACTGTTTTTAATGGTGCCAGATTCTTCTGTTTCTTCTCCTAGTTTGGCACATGTCAGGAAAAAAAAATCTTGGCTCTTGTATAGAACATATCTTGTTTCTTCCTAACTGCTCGTACTTTCTATTCGTAATTCAAATCATCAGAAAAATGCTATGGTTGTGCTTCTTGTGATTTAATCTTGTAGTTTCCTAAGCAATATTCTAATGTTCTTTAAAAAATATTCTCTCTCATACTGTAGGCCTGATGGTAGGAGGTTCTAGCTGAATGCAATGGATCTGTCCCTATTGATTTGGGAGAGTACTGCATGGCGTCCAGAGTGGCCCACTCAGGCCCTGTGGAGGCCTGTGAAGGAAGAACAGATGAGCAAAATGAAGCTAAAATGGGATGTGTCCTCTCCATCACACATCTGTCCCTTCCCAATGCTGCAGTAAAAACCCAGATTATACACTGCCTGTTGCAGGCTTATGTCCATAGCGAGAAGTTGAAGAAGCATCTCCTTCCTGTCCATGGCATCCTAGGGATGCCAGAGAGCCTGCGCACATTTGTCACAAGCTTCTCGTGTTGCCTGCTGACAGCCTCACTCTACACCTGTGGAGTTCTTGTTTGTATGAGTCAAGCCACTACTGATGGCTAAGCACTGCTAACCGTGGTTCCCTATCTGATCTCTTGTGGCTCCCCAGAAAAATCAACAAACCACTTACTGGCCTGCTCTTTCCTCACCCCAATACTTGGCTTTTTAGGAGGCCTACCCCCAGATTTTTCCTGAGTGGTCATTACAAATTCTTATGTCACTTGCCTCACCTAAAAGGATTCTATGATTCTATGACTGAACAAAATGTGAAATTTTTGAATGATACGCTGAAAAAATGGTCATAGGAAATTGCTGCATTTTCATGACATTTTATAGTGATATAGTATTTAGAAAAAAATATAGTCTTATTTCAGCACTGTGTGAGAATGCAGAAGTTTTGGAAGTTTTGCAATTATTAGCTCTGACAGTAATTACTTTTAAAAAACAAAAAACAAAACCAAAAGGAATTTGTTCCTTACCAAGAGAAACTTCTGCTGTTAAAGCACAGTAGACAGAATTGACAGAGAATTGGTGATTAAAATGAAGTTCCTAAGAGTCAGTATTTCAGTCTTTTTGTACTTTTTCTTGCCCTTTGTATGCATGCCAGCAGAAGGGTGGATTTGCCCTTTTGTCGCCATGTAGTACTGTAGTCTCTGAAGGCTTCAGAGAGAGTCTCCAGCTTTCTAATAGGGCCCAAAGGAAAATCAAAGTGTTTTCAGATACTCTCATTTAATCTGTCTAACAAAAGCAGGGTGCTTACCTGTCATAGTTTAGAAAGGCCACCGGACAGTCTTTTGTTAGAAACCTCGTGGGCTGAGGCAAGGACAGGGAGGGTTTCACTCACCACTTAGGGTCATGGGCAAGAAACCAACACGACTTGGGAAAAAACCAAAAAAAAATTGAATTTATTAACTATTTACAATCAAAAACAAGAAGCACGATCATGAGAGAGAGAACTACATCTTAAAAAGGCACTTCTCCCCCACCCCTCCCTTCTTCCTGAAGCCCAAAGGCTTTGTTCTGTACCTTCTTCCCCCTGGCAGCGCAGGGGGCAGGGAATGGGGGGTGCAGTCAGTCCCCGCTCCTTCCTCCTCAGGGGAGGGCTCCTCACAGTCTGTCCCGGCTGCAGCGTGGGGTCCCTGCTCACAGGAGAGTCCTTCTCAAACTGCTCGAACGTGAGTCCTTCCCACACAGGGCCACAGTCCCCCGGCGACTGCTCTGCTCTGGCATGGGTTTCTCCAAAATTCCAACGTGGAGTCCTCCACGACTACATGTTCTCATAGACTGCACGCAGGGACAAACTGTGCGTCACCATGAGTGTTCACCACGCTGCAGGGAAGGGTGCCTGCTTCCTCTTGCTTCCCTTCACTGACCGGTGTGTCTGCGTAGTTGTCTCTCTCAGATCCCACTTCTCTCTCCGCTGCAGGTCTTTCATCAGCTCCCGAGGAAACTGAGTCTCTGATGAGCCATGGCAGATGCTTGGGCTACGGCAGGCCTGCCCAGGGCCGCACCAACCCTCCATCTTCTGTGCCCCCTCTTAAATATATTATTCGCAGAGGCGCAGATTGGCTCAGCCCTGGCCTGGGCTGGGTCCAGCCTGGAGCTGGGGGAACTTCCAGCAGTTTCTCACAGGGGCTAGGTTGGTGGTACTCCTTCCCCCACTCCCCCTCAGCTACTAAAACCTTGGAGCCGGGGGGTGGGGCTGAACTCTCAGCAGTCACTTACAAGAGCCACCACTGCAACCCCTCCCTTGCTGCCAGCAGACTTGGAGTCAGGGGAAACCTTTAGCAGCTACTTACAGGAGCCATTGCTGTGGCCCCTCCCTGCTGCCAAACAAACCCATCACACAAACCCACAACATTACCAAAGGAAGGACAGTTGCTGGTATCTCTTCAGAGAGAATTTGAGTGACTTTCACTGCTGGTCCACTCAACTGATGCTGTTGTAGTGTTTGGTTATCGCTTCCCCAGCTGGGAAGTACTGCTCTATATTTTCCTCTTCAGAGTTGGCAGGTTTTTTTAGGTTATGATAGCTCCTTTTCAGAGCTTCTGGTGTGTGATAGATCATAGCCATACTAATTGTCTCCAGCTGGTTTTTCAGCATGAGAAGCTTTGGGAGTTGTATTTGGGAAGCTTCTCTGAAAATAGCTCAAACAGTGGATTGATGACAAGGTATAATTTTTTCCTTCAGTTGCTCAGGAATTGATCTGTGATATTTACTCATCTCAGACTTACACCTCAGTAAGACAGAAGATGCCTCTCTGTAAGGTTTGCTTTTGTTTCGGTAGGTACCACTATTTGTAAAACCTTTCCAGTGGACTGTGTGTTTCTTCCTTATTCCTTTTGAAAACTTTTGTTATATTGTTGTATGGGAATTTTGAAATTTTTAAAAGATTTTCAGATGTCTAGGTTAGTTTTCAGCACGATAACTTGTTTTGCTTAAATAGCAAATTTCCAAGCCCTACAGCTGAGGGCGAGGCATGTTGCCAGAGCCCGCACTGCAATGCTCGTGTGCGATTCCTGTTTAAAAAGGAGCAGCTGTGTAGCTGTACAAGAAGTAAAAATGTCTCTCAGTTCAGGAGTCATCCAAGAACGGATTTTAAAACACGATGAACCCGTGGAATTGATATTCGGGCAAAACAGGGAGGAAAAATGAAAGTACTGGGAGGGCAGGCTTGTACATGGTGCTCTTTTTAACCCCAAATACATGTCTGAAAGATCCTGATTCAAGAGCAGTAGGACTTAGATGTGTGTATCCAATGATGAAATGAAGCTTACAGTGCATGACAGTGCACAAAAGATGTCTGGGCTTTTCAGCTGCCATCAGAATATACGTGATTGATAGAGATTCATTTCCAGGAACAAGCACAACAAGCCAGGTTCAGAGACTGGGCTCCTTCTGAGGACCAAATGAGGGAAATTTGAAATTTGTGTCTTGGCGTCTTGCATGTGATATCCTTTAAAGCCAGGTTAAATTATCTGTCGCTGCTAAGGAGTGACACAAAATTGTTCACAGCAGGACTGGAGAAGTTCCCTGTGTATGTCAGTGTTCAGTGGCTTGGGAAACAGCTGCTTGCGCAATGTCTGGCTTGCAGTTGAACAGACAGCTGAATATCTGGCATTGCTGCTTTAAGATACAAAAATTATAATTGAGCTTCAAAGAAATCTTGCATATGTGAATGAGTCAGAATTACTTTTTTCTGTAAGTTGTTTAGTTTCTTGCATCCTATGTAGTGAAAATGCTGCTAGATCCTACTTGATCTTACCACATTATAAGTGAAGGGACATTTTTCATAACCTGTGGACTTTATCATTTAGAGCCACATCAGATATAATAGATTTAGAGCCTTAAAAACCTGTTGTTATTTAGACATTAAAATAACACTGTGCATGCCGCTCCTATTGGCTCTGCTGTGGTAAGAAGCTAAAATAGACAATGCTGAGGTCTGATGGGTGCAAAAGAGAGTTCAGCCTTCCTGGCTTTGTGAGCTCATTTGCAGAAGTAGGACATACCTTCACGTTTCACCCTCTGAAGCAGATGTCAAATAAAGTACAGTTGTGACCTGTCCAGTCTTACCTCTTGCATAGACTAGGCCATTGCATTGTCTCCTGTGTCAGCTACATTAAATTGTGGTTGAACACAATTGTGCTTGAAATTGTGCAAGGAAAGATGTCCTGTCTTTGGTTTATTTTTTTCTTTCAGTGATGAGTAGTCCAGTGCTTATCAGGTAGGTTGTTCTTGCCATTCTCTCTTTGCTTTAAGAAAGGGAGGGTGAATTCAGTCTCATTAGTGGACTTATATGCCCTTTTAAACATAGAAAAAAAAAATTGAAGGTGATGAAAGATAGCCTAAGATGGCATTTATATGCCCTTTTAAACATAGAAAAAAAAATTGAAAGTGATGAAAGATAGCCTAAGATGGCATCCAAAACTAACAAACACGGCCATCTCTTGTTCAAAGTATGGAATACTGCTGTTGCAAATAAATACCTGCTCAAAGGTGTTGGCAAGCTCATCTGACATGTCTTTAATTGTGCCTCTATGGCAAATTAGTATGGACTGAAGCAACTTTCTATCCTTTCTCCTCATCCCCAGAAAATTTGGGTGGACCAATGCAAGTGTACTGCCTGCTGCTGCTCCATAGTCTCTGTATTGCGTGCGTGCTTGCTTGCTTGCTTGTTTTGGGAAAAATGGAGAAGAGCAGTCAGGGTTTTTTCAGCTAAGGCTATAAGAAACAGACACAAATCAGATGGGACTAGATGAACCAATGCTTAGTTTTTTTGCTTAGACATTAAAAATATTTTTTTGTTTTGTTTTGCACACTATTTCAGTGTATCTTGTTATTAATAATACCTCTGAGACTATTGTTTAGTAGCCAGGAATATGTGTGATCTCATGCCTCCAAATTGTGTTTCAGCAGCTCCAGAGACTCAAATGCACCGTATTCAGTAGAAATGTGAGGGATGAAGCAATTTAAACTGTAGGGATAAAGTTCATTTCATCAAAATGAAAGCCCAGGAAGAATTTTCTTGTAATTGTTTTCAGCACAAATATAATTTGCTGATTTGAAGCATTAGATGGTTTCAGTCATCAGACCATGTGAAAAAAGAAAAACCCCACCCCAGTATGCTTATAGTTGTAACTTTGTAGGTAATTGTCAGTGCTAGGAATGTCCTCTAAACATACAGTTTTGGTCCCTCAGTATTCGTTGAATTAAAGATTTCACTCCGGACTCAATTTTGGTGGTCCGCAACATTGGAGATAGCAGAAGGATGTCAGTCACCATGTGTGCTATGATGATGGTGACTTCCAAATTGAAGGCTGCCTTCAGATTCCCATGCATGCAGGACACTAGGACACTGCTGTCCCCCATAGCTTTTCTCTGTGGGCAGGACCAAAGGTTCTGGAAGACAAAATCCCTTCAGCTACCACCCATGACCATTTGTACCTCTTCTATTTAGTCCAAGGCACTCTGATTAGGCACAGCTACGGATTCAGCCCTGCTGTATCAGATGCTTCTTTTTACTTTTTGTGTCAACTATCAAATAATCTCCTTAAAGGCAGTAAGGTAGTAGAAAGTCTTTCCTGCTCATGGCAATCAGTTGATTTCTCAGGACGGTGGAAGGGTCAGATCGGTCAATTGTCTGCTGAAGTATGAATTTTACTGCAAATCAGTACAGAATATGGACATCTCTTTCATTTTCTAAAGGTTGGTCTGGTCAAAGTAGCCTCAATAAACATGACTTTGCATGCTGAATTTATCAGAATTGCTCTGTATATGGAAAGCAACCAGCACAGTTAGGTTCTGTAATATAAATAAGGTCTTTGGACCCTACTGCAATTCTGCTGATAATCATTATAACCTGACTGCAGAGTCTGGCTAATGGGTAATGCTAGGTTTATGTCAGTAAAGGATAAAGTCTATATTTATCACTTTTTGCTCTTTCAGCAGGCTTTATATTTTATATCATCCCTTTTTTCCACTGTGTATTAGAGTGCTTTTTTTTTCTGATTTCTCAATTTGCTTTTTTACTGTTCACGAAATTCACTGCGCTGTACAGGAACTGTCCTTGTGAATTCCCATTGCTCTGCTCAGGGGGTAAGCTAGACTAATGAGACCCTTCTTTGTTTCATTTGAGCAGGTTTTGCTAATTGCTTTTATCACACTGGAACTTCTAAGGGGATTTTCTGTAGACAAAATGACAATAAAAAATGCTTTTATTGGTAAGTCACCTGGCAATTCCACCTGGATCCTCAACATAGCTGTCAGCAGACGTGAGTGACTCCTTAACCTCCAGTGCCCGTAATTGCCCTTTATTTCCCCTCTTTTCTCCTTGTGTGGGTTTTATTTCTCAATTGATGTGATGAAACCTGAAACCAGGTTGTGATGGAGTGTGTCTCCAGTCAGGGAGAATGAAAGAGCAAATTAGGACAATAAACATGCAGCAGGAAAAGAAATTTCATCTTGCCTCCTGCCCTGTCCTGTGGTTGTGGCTGATCTCTCCCCAACATACTTCATCCTCGTGTCATCGCATCCTTACAGCTCAGCTCATGCCAGGAGTCTGCCGCTTCTGCAGACCTAAGGAGCAGGGACCTTCCCAAAGGCTCATGCTCCCCAGTTATCTATCCATCTTCTTCCTAAAGTCTTGCTTAGTATTCTGATCATCAACCTGCACACTCACCTTTCCCTAGGATCATATAATTATTACAATAGTGTTAGGTTTTATGAACTTCTTAAGAAAATATGATTGAATTAATTTCAAGCCTCAAGAAGTAGATGGCAGCCGTTAGTTGAATGTGCCTAGGAGTGGACAGCCTCCATGAGTCGCAGGTAGACCTGTGCTCTGGCTTTTGAAGAAAATTTACATTGGATCCCCATGGGGTTTACTGAACTGTTGAATTTGTAATTACTGATGTTTATGAATTTCACTAGGTTTATGTTAAATCAAGATATATTGTGATTTTTTTTTTTTGTCTAGCTTGAAACTTTTCCCTTGAGCTATGCTGTAGTCCCTTCTTGTCTTCTGCTTGGTCAAGAGTAGCTTGAAAGCTTCTTGCCTTTCCTGCAGTGCCTGCCTTCTGCAGGACTCCTTCTTTCACCCAGGGAAGGGATTAGTGCCGTAACTATTCTCTTCGTTTTTATAATTCTGTCATTGCCCTGACACCAGCGTAATCTTCTTGACTGGCTCATCACACTGATTTTCAACAGTTTTAGACAGAGTAAAAAATTAGTGCATTTAAGTCTTCCTTGATTTTTCTGGCAGTTTCTCTGTCATTCAGTCTAGCATATTATTTCTTTACCTTGAGTCCCTTTTGTTTTTTACTGTGCTTATCTTCCTCCCTATAAAATATCTACTACAGCTGGCATTTAGAAACCTCTGATTCTCCTAATCTCATGTTAAAGCAGTTAGTGAGTGATAACAAACCCTTATCAGACTTTGTATTATTGCAGTGTTTGACATGACTTTTTAGACTTCCTTTGGACATTTGAGGTTTTCCATTAATTTCAACAAGCCCAGAATTTTACCTCAGATATTTGCTCACACCATAGACCTTCTGCAGCAGCTGCAGCTTTATCATATAGCCAAATAAAAGAATCTCTTCTGTACGTTGTGCATGTAGATTTAGCATTTTGTGATTCATAATGCAACAGTAACAACTGAAATACTTTTGCATTAGAAAAACTGTTCAAAATCACAGCAAATCTTGGTGGTTTGGGCTTTTGAAAAGGCAACAGAGGTCTGGTTTGTGGTCCTCCTTCTACCAAGAAACGGCTTTGGATTTTGTTACAGTGGCTGGTTTGCATTTTTATGCTGCAGGATGAAAGTACACAGTAGTTAAGGGTGCTTTTGGGAGAATCAGAGTCACTGAAGTTCTCAGTGACACTTTAAACACCACCAAAGTTTTGCCAACCTGGCTGTATTAGAGGTGGTTGTGATTCGTCCCTCTTCTCACCACCACAGCTGTGCCTGCAGAAGGGCTGTGGCAGTAGTACGTCTGGGACAGGGGGGATTGCCGTGGTGGCTCTTTCTGGTTGAGGAACCAGCTTAGTGCGTCTTTTCGAGGCATGTTTGCTCACGTGGGATTTACTGACAAGTAGGGCAGACCAGGCCATATGGGAAGGAGTGGAAATCTCAATGCTAAAGACATGCAGCCTGACCGTGCACGAGTTCTTTGCTTCTGCTGGACCTCACCTTCACCATCTCACCGTCCTTACATGGTGACTTACCTCATCGTGTAAAGGATAATACTTGCAAGTTTAGTTGGGGTTCATAAGAGCTCCCTTATGTTGTGATTCGGTGACTTGCTGAAGCAATGGCTTTCTTTTAAGCCTTTGAATACCTTCCAATTTCAGTGGGACTTGAGCTTCTAAGTTGAGCAGAAGCTCAAGTGTTTTGAGCAATCATCACTTTCTTTCTGAGGCAAATGTGAATTTCTGGTTTGATGGCATACAGAATATATAGTTGTATTTCCTCACCTTAGTGCTACTAATTCCTGGTGGGGAAAATGTGGTACTAATTTTTTTGCTTTGAACAGAATTTCAAGGCTTGGTTTTGATACAGTTAAAATACCTTTATTCATTGATTCTTGAAGAGTTTATAATTCAGTATCTGGAATGCAATTTTAATCACCTGATAGTTCGTGGAGGATGAGGCCACTTCTTGTTGGCAACTAAGGTTGCTTAAAAATAGAACTTTCACTTTGACTGGCATGGCCACGCTGGCTGACAGCTTAAAAGGCTGGGGCTGATTCTAGGCTTTCTTTCATCTGAAATATTACAAATATTTGAGTTATATGGATTGCGTGGAATTATACTGGCCACATGGCCCTGATCATGAGGCAACCTTTTTTTATGTTCCTAACACTGAAAAGCAGTGACTTTTCTCTTAAACTCCTTTCTCGGTCTGTAATGCTAGCAGCTGCATCTGGCTAGCCAGGATTGGCACACTCGCTGTCCTCTGCTAAACCCACCCCTTGCTTTAATTTCCATAAACTGGAACACTTGTGCTTAACCACATCTGCTGACAAGTCTGATCTGGTGTTTCCCAGTGGGATACTAACCTTTTAAAAGCAATCTGAAGCTTATTCTCTTTTCATTAAAAAGACGGGGAGGTGTAATTCTATTGACTTATACAGAACAAAAGTACTCTGTTTCAGTGGTTGAGAAGGCTGAAGCCTTTAGAGCCTTTTTTCATTTGTAAGCAATAAGATGCAGAACACCGTCAAGGACTTCTGTCTTCCAACATCAGATGTGAATTTTCTGTAATCATGATGACAAAACTAATCACATAGTCACTAAAAGTGGCATTTGAGCCACAAAGATTTAGTGACATTATAGTGTAATTTTTTTGTTTGTTTTGGGTGTCTTGAAACTGAGATAGTACTTCTTTAACAAAATCCACCCGAAGTTCGTGAGCGAGTTGTCCCGTGAGAAGCTCCTCTGGTAGCCTTCAGCTGCACAGAGCTGGCTGCAGTTTGTTATCACTGAATTTTTAAGAATTTCTTGTGGTCACTTTAGTACAAGATAGTTCCTTCTAATACACACACAAAAAAGTGTATGGGTAGTAAAAGTATTGGGATTTTTTTCTGTTGTGAAATGTGCATATATTCCTTCCCACAGAAACCAGTTGTGAGGGGAGCAGAAAGGGAGGCTGGGTGAAACCCCAGTGTATGCTCAGGGTGTGTGATCCTTGTCCTGCCCGACAGGCAGAGCCACCCTGAGCTTAATTAATTTTTTTTAAAAGAAAGGACATTTGCCTCATCAGTCATCATATTATATCATTGTGATCATGATGAGTCTAAGTCCTCTGCTCTGTTTTCTCCTTACCAACCGGAATATCAGTTCTGATGTTCAATCCTGAATTGGCAGTTTATACTTCAACTTTAAAATCACTCCTTTTTTAGATAGGCAATTTTTCCTAAATTAATGAGGACTATAAGCAAATGGGAAGAGTACTCCTGGGTGTATGATAGGAAAGGTGTAGTGTAGGTAGTTTAATTGGGGTATAATAGGTGGTAAAACTTTCGGAAACAAAGGAAGCTCCTAAGAAGAGAATGGTAGACTGAAAACTCCAACCATCCTGTGATTACTGCCAGATTCAAACATTCCTGCAATCTTAACATACTAATTATCCACTGCTGATACATTATGGATGCTTCTAAATAAGTGATTTTCCTTTAACTCTGATTTAACTCCTGAAGATACTATTTTACGAGCTTATTTCGGTGTAAGTTTTACATTCATTTAGCTGTACTGTTTGGTGTCAAAAAGTAAACTTAGCAAAATTGATAAATGTTTTGTGATACATATCTTTTAAATAATATCAATACATAGATCTTGTCAGCCTACAGCTTTATGGCAGTCAATAACTTTTAAAAGAAAACAAACTCCTTCCTTAAAATAGGTTCATATTGATTACCATTTTTTTCAGTGTCAATTACCATTTATCATCAATTCAGGCACTTGGAGATCTTTGGATGAAACTGGAAGCAAAGCCCAGCTCCTTTAAAGTGAGTTTGTTTTTTATTAATGTGTTGAAATTAATGAGTTTTCCAAGTTCACATATAATCTTCTGAAGTTGCACTTTCCCCTTTCCTTTTTTTTTTTTGTTTGTTTTTTTGGTGTGTGGGGTTTTTTGGGGGGTTTTATTTGGTTTTTGGGGGGGAAAACAAAAAAAGTGTTAGGGGAACCAAACTGTTACCAGTCTTTGGCTTTCTTCAGATTTGTGTTGTGGTTTGACTCCCCAGCATGACTGTGCTGCTGCAGCTATGGCAGTGCTGGAAGCCTGCTGTGTGTGCGCTGTGTTGATGATCTCCACATCATGTCATCTGTGGTTGAGTGTGCTGCTCTTTGGTACCAGTATGTCATCTTCACTTTGTGCCTGCAGTGATGGAGCCACATTGGGGCTCAAATCACTGTTGTTTCAACAAGACCTCACTGAAATAAAAATGCTGAGCGTTCACTGCTAAAGTTCATGGAAAAATTCATTCATATATTCACAGTCATACTGTTTTGTCAGAAACTTTTAACCTCCTTTTACAGGCTGATTAGTCAAGAGTTCAGCGAGGAGTTAGTCCAGACTTGGGATTCTGGTCTGGGTCATCTACTGTGTTTCTCTGCTTTGTGTGTGACAGCACCTGGCATACACCTCTCCCTAGAAAGCAAAGCTAGTTCCTCACCCTTGTGCTAGTGCCAGGAGTGCTGTGAGGATCCAGCCTGCTTTGCACCATTTTTGGAATGGTGGACTTCGCTGACTTCATTCAAGACACCGATCTACAGCAGGGATTCAGATGATGCCCAGTATATCTGGCTCCTGCAGAGCAGAGATCACTTCCCTTGCTCAGCAGCAAGCATCCTATTATATAGGGAGGCTCTGTCCATTTTTTCCAAGCAATTAGAAAGTTATCTGAGTGGAACTCATGTACTATTAGGTAGGATTGCTTGGATTTTCTCGTGGATGAAAAATAAAGGCTCTCTCATAAGCAGGAGTAACAGAAGATACTTGATGTAGTATTAAGAATAGCCAGTTTATCTTGGCTTATTAAAAGTTGTGACTGCAATAAAGAATACATTTTTAAAGAAAGAAAATATAGAACAAAGACATTTCAGACAACTTTTTTGTAGTTCTCCTAAATGTGCTCTGCCTCACAAAAATTAGTGCAAGAAGCTGATAAGTCTTTTTTGCTCCACAAAATCAAAAATAAATTGCTTTTCATTTTTCAACTTGGCGCTTCTGCCAGATTTCTTATGTTGGGAACATGATGTAGTATAAAAGGCATCTGTAACCTCAGGCTCTCAAGAAAAGGCCCATGTTTTAGACATTATCGTCTTCTCTCCCATGGATACCTTCTAGGAAATGTCTTTGTTAGTTGTTCTTTTTTCCAGTACAGAAATACTGCTTCAACATGTTCTGTGCTGAAATGTCAGCGTTATGCTGTTGTGTAGGTGGTAGTATGTATTATACACAGTTTTCAAAACCTGAATAATCAGTGATGTGCATGACTTTGCCAGGGAAAACAAATGGCTGTGTCATTTTGATTTCGGTATATCAAGAAAATGTAACCTATAAAAGTTAATTAGCATTCTTCCAGAAGGGAGTTGTTTAACTAACATCTTTGTTTCCATGTTTTCAGCTTTGTCAGAAGTTGGAGGGTAGTGTTTTATTCTGTTGCTAATATATACCCATAGATTTGCAGAGTATTTCACAGAGTTTTAGCTACCATACATCTGTGCTCTGTTTCTGTGAACAGATAGATTTTCTATTCACTTGAACAACTGCTTAGATCCACTGAAAAAAATTTATTCTGGTTTTTGTGTAAGTTTTTAAATAGTTTTTATAAATAAAATTCCGTGATCCTGATGGTGTTCCTGTTATCTATCAAAATGCAGTTTTGCCAGTGATTTTGGCAGGAGAAGTCCTGCCATTGTCATTGCAGCCCTGACTGTCGCTGGTTGCTGCAGGAAGATGATGGATCTCCACCTCTCACAGGCTTGGCTCTCTGGTAGGCTCAGTTCTTCCCCTTCAACCTGGATATTAGTGACATTTGGCTGTATTGGGTTCACAGAAGTTTCTGGTCTGAAACAAAACTGAAGTTTGAGCACCTGTAGTACTGAATGAAGTAATCTCACTTTATTTTTCTGTATAACTCTGCAGTTCATTAGCCTTCCTCCACCGCTTTAGGAACCATTTGATAGAAGATGCAGATGTTAGCGCACCAGCATTATTTAACTGTTTGAAAGTAAGTTATAAAAGTCAGAGAACAGGCTTCTCACACTGCTTTGACAAACTCTGTCTAGATTGAGGTCTTCCCAAGTTGGAAAAATCAAAGATGAATAAAATTGCCCTTTCATAGTAAAATTATATTGTTAGCCTTACAAATATTCTAGAAATGGAGGTGAGGTTTGATTACGGATGTTATTTCTGGATGTTAATACTTACAGAAAGTATTTAAGAACAAGCAGTCAGTAGAGATGTCTATTTTTTGTTTTATTGTGACTCTTACACAAAAGATAATCCTTAGAAGCCAGATTTTCAAGCCTGCTAAGCCTGCTGAGATACCCTTGCTGTGTACTGAATCCCTCCTTAAATGGTGAAGTTAAGATGCTTGTGTGGATAACCTGGCTTCTTTTCCACTGCTCTGTAAATGCACTCGTGTGACTTTGATTTGGGGGTTAGCTTTGATATTGTGTTACTAAGCTGTATATTGAAATGCTTGGTGTCTTTCAAGTGCAAACCCTGGATGGTGTCTAGAACCCGTTTGAGACTTCAGCATCGTAACCACCTGTAAAAATGCCTCTTCTCCTTGCTTAACCAAACTGCAGGGACTTGGAGGTCCCTGCAGCTGGGTGAAAAAGTGATCAGGAGCAAATATTTGAAAGATAATGGGTTTTATTAGTCACAGTGAGGGAGAACTGAACAAATGGTGGGTGCAGTGGCAGAGAGAGGGACTTGGGACAAAGTAATTTGAGAATTAATGACAGAGAGAGGGCTTTTGTTACAGGGTTACTGTTGTTGAGAAGATGCTTCTGTGCTGCTGTGTTATGCTTAGACCTGTTCTGAGCATGATCTGTTTGATTTTATCATCTCTCATTATAAATCCAAGAGCCTGTGAGAGATCTACTCTGACCCTCTGCTTGAAGTGTTTCCTTTGGCAGTACCATGCCAACGTGTCTTTGGAGAGCCTGCATCTTCCAGACCAGCCCCCTGGTTTTCCTGGTAGCCAGTTCGTTTTGCTCCTCTTTCTTGTTTTTAAAATACCATGTTTATAATGAGGGTTTGTCATTTCCTCATCACTGGTGGTTGCTATGTGTTTCTTCTCTAAGATGAAAGCCTGCTAAGGCTCAATTCTTTCACTTAAGACTTAACTGAGTTTTTGAAGCTTCTTCATTTAACCACGTGGTGGTTGATTCCCTTCCCTCTTTAGAAATGGTGTTTTCTTAAGAGGTTTCTGGGCTAAAACCCTATTTATATGACAGCTGGAATGCAAGTCCCTCGTGGGCTGATTACAAAATATCCTTGCCCATATTTCCAAGCCAGTATGCTTTCTTACAAAGATGAGTTTTCCTTGCTTTCATCATTTCCACTGTTTCTGGTATGCTTGTTTTCTCATCTTTCATCTTTAGTCATACCAACCACATTGCCATGTTTTGATTTTTTTCCCTTTGAGGGCTCCAATTGCCCTTACTCACCTGTAACAAACTAATTGCCTGCAGACTCAAGGGTTGAGAGAGGGTGTTATAGAGGATTGTTAAATACAAAAGAGAATACCTATTAGAAGTCAAGGATGGAAAGTATAATCTTTAAGGTAAGACTGTATGTTTTGCATTATATTCATAGGATATCCCTTTCTGTCCTTAGTTTTTATTAGTAAATGTTGTTTTCAGTTCTTTACTGATCCAAGTTGTATAGTTTTACAACCTTTGGCACTTCAGCTAATAGAAGTCTAAGTCTTCTTGAAGAATTCTAAATCTCATTTGCATTTTCTCTTTCTAATTTTGCCCTCCTGAGTTACAGTTACTAGGCTTTCCAGTAGCATTTGGAAACTGTGTTCTTTAAAGCTGTTGACTTTGGAACTGTCCACATTGGAAATAATCCAGGACATGATTAGTGGTTACTGCAATAGCAGCTTCCAGCCCAGAGACTTATTTCACCTATGAATGTCTTCATAATTACTCTGTGCTTATCAGAGGTGGAAACTCTAATGACATTTTCTGACTGTCTGCCTGGCACCCAAAGAGAAGTCCCTCAGAGCAAAATAATTTTATTTCACGTACTGGATGGGTGCATGAGAATGAGCGCATCCCTGAAGCAGGAGAAGAGCTTTAGTAATGATGCAGTTTCCTTCTTATCACCCGTTCTTCTTCAAACCACTCAAGCACAGAGCTGTAGCTATGAAACTACAAGGAGACTGGTCAATACTGTGGCTTTGTTGGGCCACAGGGTCTGCAAACTGTACACAGCCATGAGCCTTCACCCTTCCGTGCTTCTGATGCAGGGTCCAGCATGAAGAGCTGAGGCTTGGGAACTCGTCTGGGTGGCCAGGGCACGAGGCAAGCGCAGAGACAGCCTTTGGGAGCTCTCAGGCACTCCAGCATCTGCCCTGCTGATTGCCAGAGCCTGTCGTGAGCCCTGCGGTTCCTGTGCTTTGCGCTGCCCTGCAGCCTCATTGATCTTAAGTGGCTAGAGTAAGGGCAGCTGCAGTTCTTGCAGATGAGGCCGCTTTACTATTGATACTGTGTTAATGTGTGTCATTTAACCATTTATTTCAAGCTCTTTTGAACTTTCAAGTACAATGTCAAGTAGGTGACATTGTAAAAATACTCAAAAAAGATTGACAGGTTTCTTGTTTTTTTCTCTGCTGTCTTCATACTGTACTATGCTAATACCACATATACTATAATAGGAACAATTATAAGGCAAACTCCGTAATTTCATTTAAGATCTTAAACAACATAGAGATTTGGTGAGAAAGAGCGTGAAAGACTGTTTCCAAGGTCTGGAACTGGGAAAAGTTTTTTCCTACTGAGAACAGCAAGGCTGGGTGGAAGGATGGGGAGCCTGCCAGTGCAGGACAGACAGGAGGAGGGTGCAGTGCAGCTTGAAGGATGGGCTAGCACCAATTCTTTGTGCATATGGACAGGTTAATAAAGATTTGAACAGCATCAAAGTTGAAAAATACTGTCCCATATGCACAAGCATCTCATGGAAGTGGGGTAGACTTTTGTGTGTGGGTCTGGGAGAAGGGGAAGGATCTGGAGGTGGGAGGAAGATGAACACTTCAGTTGTTAGGGTGAGACTCCCTAAGGACTTGGGTTGTCCAAAAGTACTTTGGAAAAGCCATAACAGACAAATTTTTGTGTTGTGAAGGCACAGGGAATAGGCAGGAAGATGTCCTCAGAGGCATGAGAAGATTTGTGTCCCTAAAATGGTGATTTATGAAGGGGGAAAGTGCAGTAGCAGATGAGGAGTTCATGAAGGTTTGGTTGTTTTTGTATTAGTATAGAGTATGTTTAAGCTTTCTGTACCTCCAGCCACGTGTTCACATGCTGCTTTATCATCATGTCAGAGGATAATGTGAGATCTTGCTCTATTTGAGTTTGAACCAAGAACTATTGAGAAGATTTCACAGAGGAAAAAAAAAAGAGGATTATCAATAGAGTGGTGAATACTTTCTGGGCTAAATGTTCTGTCTTACCTAGTTAGTGACCTCGCCTTAAAAAAACCCAAAAGTTCACATTTCCTTTGCCAAATAGAAAAAATTACTATCTCTACCTAAATAAATATACAGTACAGTATTTTGTACAATTCATAATCTCATTTTACCTCAAATAATGATAAAAAAGAAGAGATAATATATATGTATATTGGCGCCAAATTACATGAGCTTCTCTCTAAAATGTTTTCTTGGAAAAAACAGCAGACTTAATCCCTTCCAGTACTGACAGAACTGGAGCTAATGCTCTATATAGAAATTATAAATTACTATAAATATGCCTATCTGAATTAACTGCAGGAAATTAATTCTAAGAGAAAGGGTTAATATGTCATTATTACAATAATTACAAGTCTTGGAAAAAGAAGCATTACAAAGTGAGAAAGTAAGTGTTGCATTCAGTTCAAGCTCTCTTTGAGGGGTTGCATTTGTTTTTTTTTTAAACTATTCTACGCTTTACTTGTGTAGTTCCTACTTCTGTATTTCAGTGTGAGGACAAAAAAACATACCTTCCACAGTGAGCCCCTACTGTAATAAGAATTACAAAAATGTGCAATAGTGTCTTTATACTTGTATAGAAGTGTAACATTTATTTTTATCTACCTATATATATATAATATTTAAAACTGGTCCTTTCTTTCTTGTCAGTGTGCTGTGCCATATGGTGCCGAGCAACATGCCAGATGATAAAAATATTCCTAGAACATATGATATCATCAGTCAATTCAAGAAGGGTGAAACTTCTTGACCAAAGCATTTGTGGCTTTGATACATTTTCCTAGGTGTAAAGTGTGTATTTTGAAATGATGAAGTGTGTCCAAGAGGTCTCCTTTTATGCAAATTCTAAAATACCAGCTTAGAACATTGTGCTTTAAAAGGACTGAAACTAAAGAAATTTTGTTTTAACAAAGGAACTCACGGCAAAGTAGCAGTTCTTTTCATAGCAAGAAATGATTCACCTTCTTTCAATATGTATCACTGATAGCTGCTCTAGTCTTGGAACTGTGCCACGAGGAATGGCATCTCTCCATCTCTCTTCTCCACTCGCAGAAAAGATGGTATATAGTGCTTGGTCGGAGGATGTTCATGTTTATGCACACATCTATCTGTACATGCTTGGGAAAAGACCGCGTGTGCCCAGAAAAAAGGAAAAAAAAAAAGACAATATTAATCATTATGGTGTTAACTCTGTTTTTTTCTTACTTTATGTTGAGCTTGTTTCTTGTTTCTATCTACCAAACACCAAAACCAGCAAATGAAATGTTTTCTATTGTCAGGGTGACTCGTGGTCAAGTGGCCTGCTCCAGGCAAACTGTGGGCATTTCTTCAGAAAATGCCACAAGGATGCTACAAAACAAAGAGAAGAGAGGCATTATAAGCTGGAGGGACGCCACTGCAGGAGAAGTGGCCTTTGCGATGGTGTTAGTGATACACACTGTAAAGAACAAACTTGTACACTAGAAGTACCTAAACAGCTGGAGTCTTTATCTGCATGCCAGTTCTCTGTTCATTTGTGTCTTTGTCATGGGAGCAGTATGAAGGAGAAAAGCCTTGACTTTGAGTTAGGACCTAAAAATTGTGCTTGTTGATCCATCAGGATCATCTCTGTGTCACCACACTCTTTCTTCCTGCTTGTCTTCCTTCATGTGTTTCCTTACAGTGTTCTTAAGTCATCCTCACTTCCCCTCACATCAAATATCTGTTAGGACTTCCGCCTATTTATTTGTAGTCAAAAATTGCCTTGCAGGAATTCTTGAATATTCCAGGGCAGAGACCTCAGTTATACAAGACATAGCTTAAAAGATAGTGTGTGGTGTGATTGTTATAATCTGATTTATAGAATGAATGAATGAACTGGGCCTGAATGAAAAGTGACTTTCAGAAGCGTGGTTAAAAATCTTTTTTTGCACATTGCTCAGGCTCAGACCTTTGGTGTTACAGTCCCACTAATTCTCCAGTCAGCCTTTAGGTTCCCAAAGAGATAGGAAGTGGATTTATAACTAAAACCATATATATATATGTGTGTATATATATATATATATGTGAGCAAAAGGGGGTTTTTTGCACAAAAAGGGAAAAAGGGGTGCAAAGTAAAATTTATAAAACAGGGAACAAAGTGTAAATACTGTCATAAACTAATATCTGTATACCAGTGTGAATGTTCATGTAAAGAAAAAAATACAGTCCTAACTTCCAGTTTACCTTTTCCACCCATGTTTCCCTTTCCTTCTCTTTTGTATTTAATGGTTCTTCATCACAATCTCTTTCAACTCATGAACCCATCAGCGATTTGGTTTTACAGGTTAATATACTTGCAAATGATTTTGTAATAGAATATCCTAATCAGAGGGTAGATGACGTATTAACAGTCCTTTTTCTTTAAAACTCGACTGCATACCTAATTTAGTGCTTTTACAGTGACCAGTTAGTTTGGCAAGGAGTGCTTTGCCTTATGCTTGAACCCTTAGCTTTTTGAGAGTCTCCAGAGGTACGTCACACCACAGGCATTTTAGTAACTCAGACACTGTTTGGTCGTTTGGGTGTTGTATGTTTAATACAGAACTAAATGGCCTTAAGACTCAGAACCCGTTGGATTACATCACCTTCTAGGATCTGGGGTTCTCTTTTCGAGAGCTGTATTTACTATGCCTGTATTATCCCTCACAGCTGCCCCTCTTCCCAGAATCAGGCTTGCTTGTGCTCGTTGTTGGTGAAACGGGACACATTTTTCCATGTTATTTGATAACAGAATAACCTACTCACTGAGATTTTGAAAATGCAGCCATCCCTTTTGTACCCCTTCTTCTCCAAACCAAGATCAGATCTACAGGTCCTGTCTAACCCTATGGTTCAAATATGGATATGAACTTGTCCTTTGCCCAAAACTTCTGAGCAGCATTGCTGAGGTCTTCAGAGCCAAGGTGATCAAACCATGTTGGAAATGTGATCCACTCCTTTCAGGAAGACAGAAGTAGCTGTCTGTATTTAAAAGCAAAAGACCTAAAATGATTTCTTAGTGGGGTTCTGGTGCCTAAGAACATTCTTCATCACTAACTTTAGGCTGAAATAGGGCAGTATGTTAGAGCAAAAGACACAAATGCGATTAAAGGCTAAAATGACCTATGCTTCATGTATTGTAAAAAAGAATAAAACGGTACTTAGTAATATTGTACAATCATCTCTCACCTTCTTTCTGAGGATCTTGTCATTACAGTAATTTGGGGCTAGAGAGCTTCATTGTCCATAACCTACTGAGAAAGATGCCACGGGAACTGTGCCTGATCCTGTGGCAAGGGCATCTCCCATGCATTGGATCGGGTAATGGGCACAGGTCACCGCAACTGAACATTTATTAATTTGCTGTCTTAATATTGTAACCTGCAGACTATCTCAATTAATTTGCAGTCAAGAAGAAACAACACAGTAGGAGCAGAAACACTATCTAAACAAGCCGGAGCTAACGAGGCCGTGTGATGCTCCGCAGGGCTCTGTGGCAGTAACCTGCCTGCAGAGTATCTCAGCAGGTGCATTACAGCCCACGCTACTCTCATCTAGCCTCGGCTAGGCTGCTTCTGGGCTGCAGCTTGCTTGTTGGCTATGTAACGTACCTAAAGAAAGCAAATCAGACACAGTTTGCTGTGTTATTATTATTTTTTTAATATTTATGGAGCAGTTAGTAAACCTTATCAACCTTAGCTAACCACACTGTAAATATTTTCAATGGAGCTCTACACTCTCCTATAGTGGTGAAGAGTAGCTAGAGACAGCAAAGCTCAGAAGTTATAGGCAGAGGTGAAATGGATTTGTATGCTCTTATAACCTTGAATATTAATTCCTATAAGACATCACATTTTCAGAAAGTAGAGAAACACTGTTGTGAGCACAAAATTTGTATGCTTGTGTGGATTAGTGCAGTTGGTTCACTACACAAGCAAATGCATATATCAGCACCTAATTACCCCTTCTGAAGTGTAGTTATGCATCCACCCACTTGCTATAAACCTGAATGAAGATATAAGCTGCATGTAGGTTGTTTACATTGCAAAACTCTGCCTCTTTTAGAAAATCCAACTTTTGCTCACTTCATATGAGCAGCTCACAGGATTTTAAGAATTCATTTTAACAGAAAGTAGATGGTTTCAGAAAGCTGAAATGAAGAAGGAAGAAATTGAAGATCAGAACTAAAACCTATAACATCAGATGAAAGCTACCATGATAAATTTTTCTTTTTGAAAGACAGAGGATTATAACAATAAGTATTCTGTCCTGGCACGCAGGAAAAAAGAAAGTGCTGAAGATGTTTTTGAAGAGGCAACTTTATTTTTTTTATCTGGGAAGTGATCAACAATAAATTGCAGAGCACAGGTCAGCATTCCTTCTTTAATTGTCTCTCTGGTTAGGAGGTGGTGTCTGTTGGTAACACCTACCTCTTCCCTAGGGCCTCCCCTTGCAGAACCCAACGTTTCCTCACTGTGCAAGGCACTAGGGACTCTTGTCTCAGTGCTAAGGTGAAAGAGGACATCGTCTTCCAGACAAGGGAATTAAAACTTCCCTGGTGTCTGCAAGAGAGCTGCATCTTTCTGCTCTGCTCAGCCTCTGTCTCCAAAGACAGGTCCTGCCTCTCCAGGACTCTGTGGATTAGGGGGACCTCAAAAAGGCTATTAACAACACTACTGTGAAAATCTGCAGCCTGTTTTATATTAGTAGGAAGAGAAATTTCCTCTTACAGTACCAATATTTCCTTATTAAAATGAGAGGACAAGATTTAAATATAGCATAAAGCTTCCAGTACTGTGTAGTATTTCTTGGAGGACTGTGTTTGCTATGTTTATTTGCCTCAGGGGTAACACTTTTTTATGTACATTGTGAGGCTCAATAGTCTGGCAGCAGCAGCGCTCAGAGCCGCTTTTCTTGATACTGTGCATCTGTCTCTGTTGTGATGGTATCTATAGCAAAGTTGATAGGAGAGAAATAGTGAAGATGTCTCTGGACTCAGTTCTTCAGTTTTGCTGTAGTTAGGTTTTCCAAAAGGTCGTGGTTAACCTTAGTGTAAGGTAGGGAGAATGCTAACCTTTTTTGTTCCTGACTATTCTTAAGGAAAGAATGATGAAAAATTCCCAGAGGAAATGTTGCTGTAAATACTGTGAGGGTTAATTACTGCCTCTTGTCTCCACATGGATACATAATCCTTTTGGGTTTGTGTGAGAAGGATCATTTGCACTTTATTAATGATCAGTGTTTGGTCAACATAACCTTTTTTCTTATTTGAAACATGTTCAGTCATGAACTGTTGGTTTTATCATAGGAACTGGAGGCAATCAACATTAATATAATCTATATTGTTGATATTTAATAATTCATATTTATTAATTCACATTAATAGTTCCACTAGGTCACTACTGTCATTATAGGGTTTTTATACTGAAATTTCATGTTTAAATGGCTGATATAAGAATGGCTGGTGTATTTTCTCCTTTCCACCTTCATTTCTACAGGGACTGATTTCCAGTGACTACGTGATGCTGATGTTTCTGACTGTGCCATGTGGACTTCCAGAGCAGAGCCTCAGCTTCCCAGCAGAGGAATTTTTCCTATAAATTTCAGTGATGGGAGAATAGTCAAGGAGACGCATAGATGGAGAGTTGGTTATAAAAGATTTTGCTTGTCAAACTTTACTCATGAGCACACGATTCCATTTTAAAAATACTTGATTCCAGAGATTTTTCTTTTTATTAATCCCCAGAAAATTGCTCTTTGCAAACCGTATTTGGTTCTCAGTAACAGCCAAGAATTAAGCAGCTGTCTAGCAGCAGTAGCGGAAGCACCATTATTGGTTGTCTCCATAAAGATGTATCTATTTATTATTCTTCTTGAGGGAAATATATATCTCTACATATTCTCTGTATCTTTATATACCATATATAGAGAGCTATTCAGAAAAGGGCAAGCTATCCTCATGGCTTATTAAAACATACAACTTCTGTTGCTTTTCTTCTTTTCAGGTTATTTACAGAGCACAGTTTGGGATATACATAGGAAAAGAAAATTATTTCCTCCATGGAATTTTTTGTTCAAATTCTCCACTAATCTATGCCAGTGCTCTTCATATACCTGTTCAGAGTTTTGTGCCTATATCCATTCTACATTTTCTGAAGATACCAACTCACTTTCAAAGCCTGATGAAAACATGGACTGGGCTGGATACACTTGCTAGCGAATATAGAAAGTCATAGCATTAATATAGTATATTGGTCCTGCATTAGTACAGGTCTACACCCAGTGAATAACTATGGGCTTTCAATGGCAAGAGCAATAGATTATATGTTATGTCTTTGGCTTTTAGTTGCACTTATGAGTTGGTCTGGGTCAATTTTTCCTGAAATCACTGCAAAGTCGGGTTTGGGGAGCCTGACACCAAGGTGCTTTTTGTGTGATCAGGTGGTTAACTTTTGCTCTGGATTCTTTCTTACCTTTGAGCTTCCACATGGAGAACTGGTCAGGAATAATTGGTCTGTGTGGAGTTCATAGCCTAACTTGTTCATATGGACTGTGCACAGGCAAGTTTTGAGAGCTTTTGAAAACAGCAGCAGTTAGCGCTGCCTTGTGCTGGAGGCAATACTGGTCCTACCTAGGCCGAAAGGAATGGTAAGATCCTTATCTGGAATGCTGTTCATCCCCATAGTTCAAGGGTAAAATCCTCGTTGGGCTGAACTCTTCCTTTTTGTGCTTTGAAGCAGCTTGTGTCCTTGGATTTGCTAGGAGAGGAGCATTTGCTTTGTTCCTGTTATTCCTCAGTGCGGATTACGTTTGCTTATGGTTAGCGTAAATATTAATGTGGAGTACCTTCCTGGAGGGTCATCTGACTGCATGTATGTTTGGGGGAAGGGAGCCCTTATAAAGCAGGTTCATCTCATTTTAAGTAAGTCTAAAATAGATTAGACAAATTGCAGCTCAAAAGGAGATGGCTAATCCAGATGTGTCCTCGTGTGTCTCTGCCAGAGCTGGCTGCATACATCTAGTCAGGACTTTGTTTTTCTTGTTACTCTTAAAAACTGGTCATTCAGATAACACATGTGCACAGCATTTAAACTGGATTAAAAATATCATGGAAATGTGGTATCCAATGAATTTTGCAAACACTTTTCTATTTTTCTAAGATCTCCTGAGGATAGACCTCATTCTGTGTGAATGTCCAAAGTACAATTGCTTCTTGATTTGTAACAGCTGCTGCAAAAGAAGGAGTCTTTTACATTAACAATTCTGGGCAGACAGTCAGATTTTAAATTCTGAGCTACTCCATTTTCTCTCCCTGATTTTCTCAGGAGACCAGTGAATTAAAAAAAAAAAAAATTGGATACATATAATGTGTGCAAACAGACAGGCTTTGAGCTTTCTGGAGGGATACAACAAGAACATGAAGACTGGAAATCTAATTTGGAGACATGACACTATGAGACAGTTCAAATGTTGAAAGAAATCAAATTTAAAATTTGATTAAAATTTTACTGGTGCAAATATTGCTAAAAAAAAAAATAGTTTCTTAGATGGTCAGTAGAGGGCAGGCATATTTTATTTCTGAAGAACCTTTGCCCGCTTCTATGTGCAAAGAATATCTGTTCTATCTTCAGATTTGAGGAGTGTAGTCTACTTTGTCATATTACAGTGATATAAATCAGCAGTTATAATTTAAAAAGACATTGTCAACCCCTTTGAGGAGCTAAATGTCCATTTTAAAGCAATTGGAGGATATGAGTTATGACTACAGGCATTTAATTTCTGTGTTTAGATTGTAAAAACCATGGCATAAAAAACCTGAAATATTGCCACTACCGAGTACTAGAGAAGAGTCATTTCTCTGCTGAATTCTGTAAAATGCAGTAGGTCTTTCTGATGTGAACTACTATATCACTAATGGGGTGGAAACACACTCTTGAGAGTCACGATTGTTTAAATCTTCATCTCAATAACAGAGATTCTTCTTGAAGATCTGACTAGCCAAGCGACTTTAAACCTAAAGGAGCAATGCCTCTTTTAATTTCTACCTGCCTTCCTCTGTAATTGAAACAGTGTTTGTATTTCAGCTGGACAGAATACCTAACAGGTTCTGAATACAGGATAAAATCAGTGTCATATCTGATTAACTCAACAGAAAAAATTAAAGTGGATTTAAAGAAGCATTTATTCTGAATGAGCCTATTCTTCCCCAAATACATTTTAGCTCTGAAACAAGATGTAGACTGAGTCTTTTGAGGAAATACATTAATATAAACACATATCTAATGTTGTTATGATGTACAGCTTCTAAAATCTTATAATGAGATTTATTCTAAAAGAGAATGAACAATAAAAACATACATGTTGATGATGTAAAAGACTAGAAATTTTTATTAACCTGTGTGTAAGTGTGCATAGGCATACATGGACTGTTATTTATGTGCATGTTCGAACTCGCTACAGTGAAGCTACACAGGTAAGCAGCAGTAACATGAGACAAGGGTTGTGTCATCTGCCATTTCTTTCTATGGCTTGACAGTTCCATTTTGTTCTGGAAAGGTTTATGTTCACATAGACACCTTTAATTAGGATCAAAAATGGTTTGAAGATTTGTCCCAAAATATGCAGTTTGCATTCACTTTGTCCTCTCTGTATTCATCAAGAGAAAGTCTTAATTACATTTCAGAACTATTCCAGCTAGAAGTGAGTGCTCTGAAAGATGTTGGCCATCAGCTCCAACCTCATAGGCTTTGGACTTCTTAGTTTGGGTGCCGCACTGCCTTCATTGCAACAGTGGCTTAGACATGTGTGACTGAGGTACAGAGGTCCTTGAATGGCACTTGTAACCGAAAATGACACCAGGTTTGTGGGGTTACTTTTGTTCTTTGTGAAAAAGTAATATGGCCTTACAGGCAAGGAGCTGAATTTTTGTGCTACTTATGCCTTCCAGATGGTCTCCGGGATTAGTTTCAATTTTTTGTTCTAGAAATTAATGGAGGTCCATATTTTCGTGCAATCCATCTAGATATTGAGATGATGAATCTCTGCGAGAAGTGAAAGCTGATTGAAGAGATGCGAATGTTAGAACCTTCAAATGATTTCAATCAAAATTGGACTTGCTGTCATGTGGGTACATGTTACTAAATTAACTGTGATTTTATCTACTCGTATCTTTATTGTAGTCATCTAGGCAGATGGAAGAACTGTCCATATGCAGCCTATATCTTATACAAAATTTACAGGATATACTTTATTCTAATCTTGCGCTTAACCCCTGAATGACCTAGTGTTATTTTTCCTATGAAATGCTAAGTATAAAAACTGAACTTATTACTTAATACTTTTACGTGACTGGATTTCACAGTGCTTAGACTGGACAGAAAATCTAAAACTTTATTGTGTATTGTTCTGTTACAATGATAACATTGCAGCAAAATATTTGGAGCCATATGGGTCTTAATAAAAAAAAATGGTATGTCTGTTGATAATGCAATAACTTTCATCAAGCCAACAAATAACTTTCAAAGTTTTAATGCCTAATTTTTCAAAAAGGACTTTTTCCTTTAAAATCTCTACCTTTGACTTGAGATAGTGAAACTGCTGTAGTGTAAATTTCAAAATTACTTGTGCTGACAACATCAACTTGAAACCTGGTCATTTAATAAAAAAAAACCCCTAGTAGTTTCGGGAAATGTTTCTATTTCTGTGTTATCTTGCCAGTCTCTCTAATTTTAGTGTTATATTTTCCTCTATAATGACTTCTACCTCCTGTGTTGGACTGCAAGGCTGTCACAAAAGCAGGGGAAAATCAATTTATGCAGAGTAACAATGAAACAGACTTTAAACAAAATTATACTTTTTAACAAAAATTCATATGTGAATTTTTTACATAAATTCTATTTTCACAAAGTAAACAGATCTTAGAGAATCTAATTATGCTATTAGCATTGTTTATAAATGCAGACCTATGTATCATTATGCTAGTGTTGAGCATGGTAAAAGCTGGAAATAATTTCTCCTTCAAGAAATTGCATCTTGAAAACAAAACTAACAGATGGCCATAGGGGAAACAGAGATGAACTGGAATGGCCTGCTCGACAGTAGGTCAAAGATTTTCATGGAGGCATACTGGAACAAGGTCTTACTGAATGTCTTCAGTACCACCTTAAAAAATCAGAGCTGCTGTGTGAGCTTACCTGTTTTTTTTAAGACTTAGGAACCCGGTGCATGCAGGCTGCCCTATAGCATACATTAACTATCTACCACAGCCTCTTTAGAAATGATAAGTGGACCACCTAGGGTCTCCAGCAGTTGCAAAACCACTCAGCTAAATACAGCTGAGGAAGAGCCATGACCACAGTCAGGTGTGAGATGTTCTTCAGGACTGTTTCTTCCTGGTGTGAAGCTGCATTCTGTGCTGTGGATTCTTGTGTTCAGTCTTCTCCATCTGCAATCACTTCTCTTCAGAGGCACTGGAACAGCTATTGCCATGGCCCTTCTTGTGCTATTTCTCCCTGGTGCTCTGTAACCTCCCTGATGCAAAGAGTGAGATGTGTAGATGTGTTGTAGGAGACGTGAATGGAAACAACAATATGGGAAGCTGTACTGAGGGAACCCAGATGTGACTGCAAGAGGATGTTCAACACTTGAATACCTGTATAAAAGCCTGCATGGTTAAGAAGGCTTGGAAGGAAGCTAAGAAATAAAATCTGTGTAGTAGGACAGAAAAAAATGCATGACAGAGGATGAGAGATGAGTCTGTGGGGGAGGATGAATGTGTTGGAGACTGAGAGGGGTAAAAAGGAAAAAAAAGTAAGGGGAAGCCTGAGAAGTGATAGGAAGCACGAAGAAAAGAATCTCTTGTTTGTCTATTAGATAAAAACTTGTGCCTGAGGAAGAGCTCACTTAAACATTAGCAAAATAAAAAGAACAAGGAAGGCTGACCAGGGAAACTGGAAGCAAAACAGAGAGGGCAAGAGCTCTTTTTTTTTTTTTTTTTTTTTTTTTTTTTTTTCTGGCAACAGAATGCTCCCAGGTTGCTGCTGCCTTTTTTTTTTTTTTTTGCCCTTTTTTTTTTTTTTTTTTTTTTGTTCTCACTAAAAATCTTCAGATTTCCTAACTTCCCATTCTGTAGACTAAGGTGGGATTTGCAGCTTTTCCATCATATTTATTATTGTTGTTGCAATACCACCCAAAGTCTCAAACAAGGTCAGCACCTTTCTGGGAGAGAGGCTATGTAAACAAATGAAGATGATAAATTTTTTGTCTTGAAGCCTGGTTCAAAGGCTACAAGCAGTGTTACAGGACTCCCATTAATGTAAATGAGTGGTTAACATTTTAAATGTGCTAGAAAAGTATGTGTCTGCATGCTGCAATAACATGTCATTAGGAGATGTAAAGCAAGCTCTGGACATCTGAGCAGCAGATGTCTGAGGTGATTCATCCCAAGATGCAAGACCAAAGTCCTGGTCTCATTGGAGAAAGTGGGAGTAGGATTTCAGCCCTGCAGATTCTGGGACAGGAATAAGCTCAAGTGTTTCTAAAGGGTTCTTGCACTGTAGCGATGTGGTGCAGCAAGATGGTCCTACTGTAGAAGGTGGCCAGGTTTTGTTGATTTGATTTTAAAGCATAAGCTATGTTTAACGTAAACAGAAGCAGCCTGGCAGAGCTGAAGAAAGTCAAGATTAGGATTTGTCATTAATTCTCTGGGTACTCCCTTTTCCAGTTGCCAAGTCCGGTTTGGCCCTGGTTTGAACCCCCAGAGAGATGTTAGAACAATTCATAAGCACCTAGACAATAGTCAGGTGATAAAAAACAGCCAGCATGAATTTGTCAAGAACAAATTGTGTCAAACCAATCTCATTTCCTTCTTTGACAGAGTAACTGGCCTAGTGCATTACAGAGAAGTAGGAGATGTGATGTATCTTGACTTAAGTGAGTCTTTTGACACTGGCCAACATGACATTCTTATAAGCAAGCTTGAAAAATATGGCCTAGATGAAATCACCATAAGTGGCTGCAAAGCAGTTGAAAAAAGTATTCTCAAAGAGAAGTTATTGGTGGTGCTCTTTCCAGCTGCAGCAGGGGCAGCTCCACCTAGCATCGCTCGCCGGTCTCCTCCATGGAGGGTTCTGCACTCTAATCCACTGTTCAAAATGCTAATGAGAAAATACACTGTCTTTTTTTACAGGAACAACAGGTCAAGGGGGCGAGGGGGGAGGTTTGCAACATTTTGGAGGAATGGATTAATTCAGAAGGATCTATTTAAAAATCAACCAGGTCAAATTCAGTAAGGAAGAGCAAAATAGTGCTCTTGGAAAAGATACGGTAAATGCACAAAGACAAAAGGCTTAAGTAATTGGGAGGCAGAAAAGTGTCTGGGGTTTTAGGAGATCACAGGTGAAATATAACTCACAAAGGACATGCTATTGCAAATAAAGCACCTCTTTTTTCGGGATTCTTTAACAGGAGTGTCATGTGTAAGACATGGGAAGTAATTATTTTGTACCATATGGTGCTGGTGAGGCCTCAGCTGGAGTATTGAATCCAGTTTGGGGGACTGCGTATAAAGAAAGATGTAGATAAATTGGAGAGTTTCCAAAAGAAATCATGAGGAAATGAAGAATTTTTAAAGCGTGATTTAAAAGGAAGGGTTGAAGGAGTTAGGTTTGCCTAAAATATTTATTCCCCTTACCCCTTTTATGCATCAGGAGGGTCTAGACAGTCTCTTGAGATCTCGGAGAGTGCTGTATTTTTGTAGTCCCAACTGTAATATTTGCTATCTGAATAACATACTCATGTCTGTCACAATTAGTTGGTGTCATAGCAGAGGCATCTTTAGAGATGTTTTACAGAGGCACTGGAAAAGATCTGAAAGAGGACATGGAGTGGCTTCAGAGGGTCTCTGTGCAAGTACAGCAGTAAGGAAGATGAGTTGGGGAGATAGAGAAGCCAGTATTCAACACTGACATCACTAGCAGTGTGGAGTAAAAGTACTTTTATACATTATGATTTTTTTTTATGTGTGGCCACATGGCTTTAAGTATCATCATTTTGACAAGTTGTTACCATCGTTCAACACTCAGAGGCTTCCTTCTCTAAAGTTTTCTTCAACTGGAGATTTCTGAGTGGACCCAGAATACTTTTTTTCTTGAATTGAAATGCAATAAAGGGAGAAAGTAGAAGTTTTTAAGAAGGAAGCAAGTCCACATTTACAGCATTTTTTCTTTCTTTCTTTTTTACATTTATTCTTGAATTCCAAGATACATCTGCTGAATTGTATCACTTGGATAGTGAGGCACTGGCAAAAATGGTAGCTGGGTCTTGCTTTCTGTTTCTCTGCTTTGCTTTAGAGCTGTATGACCATGTACTTACATCTACCTACTGAAACGTTCCCAGCATTTGGAGGATTCAGCCCCATGTGCTCCACTGAAAGGTAGAGGTACATTAAGCATGTCCACATTAACTACCAGGTCCATATTAGCTATGGAGCCACTCAGCTCAGTGGACTAATGCAGTGCCGTGTATGGCATCTATCTTTGTTGAGGAAAGTTCATATGGTCGCCGACCAAATATTAATAGATCAGTAAATAATGAAACATTAACTACCAGGTCCATATTAGCTATGGAGCCACTCAGCTCAGTGGACTAATGCAGTGCCATGTATGGCATCTATCTTTGGTCGCCGACCAAATATTAATAGATCAGTAAATAATGAATCTTTGTAAACTGCTGAGTGAGGAATAGTAAGTATAACTCAGTTTTTTCCTAGAAGCCAAATCTTCCTATCCTGCCTCAAGAAGAGTTAGACTTGCCAATGTGGGTTGAGGGAGTTTAAGCTTCCCCAAAGTTGTAGGGGTTGTGGAGCAAGCGGAAATAGTCTTGCATCCTCTGAAGGATGATACTGCCCAGACATCTCAGGAGGATAATACTGCCAGTTTATCGTCCGTAGGTCAGGCTTTGTGGCTGGTGGAGCTGAGGAGCCACGGTCATGGCTGCACTTCAGCCTATCCTTCACGTTCTTCCAGACCAAGATGGTGGCACAGGTGTGTTCAAGGAAGAAAAGACCCTTGGCTTTGTAGTACCACAGCTTCTCTGCCTTAGAGGCTGCTAATGCCTGCAACTTGAGTGGAAATGATGCAATTGTCTGTATGTATGAGCAGAATCTGTATCACAACTCCTCCTGTGCCTTTCCCAATTTTCCAATGCCTTGAAAAGCATTCATGTTCGCCTGAAAAAAACAAGCAAAAAATATCTTGTCTCTTAGATACACACATTCACACACACACACCAAAAAAAAAAAAAAAAAAAAAAAAAAAAAGACAGAAAACCCCAGCAGGACCTGATTTAATCCACAGCAAACCCTGGGCAGCTCAAAGTTAAACTTCCCATTCAATTACTAATTCATTGCTTTTGTTTGTGGGTATTGCAGTATATGTGGTCTATGAGATTACCCACTGATCGTCATTTTTCATAGCAATGCGGCTATCCCACAGAAGAGATTAAGAGTGAAACTTCCTTTAGCGCTTGCACTTTACAGTGTCACAGGGCACGGGGAAGTTGTTTTGCGTGTGTGCGAAGGGAGCTGCACATGGGTGCGAATTAATAGAGTTTTTAAATGTATTTTTAATTTTTATCTCCAAGCAATGCTCTATTATCAGCTAGATGATAAAATGTCTTGAATAGTTGACTCTAGGGCTTTCACTAAACTGCCCATGAATGCTGAAGCCATCTGTTTTTCTGGACGTTTGTCAGGGTGAGTGTGGCAGAGGCAGCTGTTTGAAAAGGGACGCTTTGGATGATGAACCAGCCCATTGTTTCTGAGCGATTCGCTTGCATTCAGAGGCTCTACCCAAGCGTACTATAGAGCAATCAAAATCAAACTATTGTTTGTCCCAATCATATTGATCTGAAAAGAAGGTGGTGGGATGACCGCATTGTAGATGCAAATAGTTGTTTAGAGCAGCTGTATGCTGGCCAATATGTACCACAGCAGGAAACCCCCACGGAAGCTAGAGGGCTCCCTGCACCCTACTGGGGAAAGAGAAAAGATGATGCCAGATTGAACTCCAGTCTACAGCAAAAAGGCAGGCTCTGGACTGTTGGTATTGCTAATAATTTGCTTTTTACAGCAATGGTTGACATTAACCCTGTAGTGCCATAGTAATTAAAGTCAATTGTTTGTTTTTGTTTTTTTTTTCCCCGCAAGCGTGTTGCGAAGAGAGTTATCAAGAAGATAATTACCTAAAGCTACTGCAAATAAATATAGGAGCTATTGGATTGCTTGGATGTCAACTATCAATTTTCTTTTCTATAAAAATTAATTGCATTTTTGTTGTTTTTTTCTATGCAGAATCATTCGTGCACTGTTTAAAGTTTTCATAATTTATTTATGATGATGAAAATATAGCAGTTGAATCGAAACATATTGTGGTATTTGCTTCTGTGTTAAATATAGCTGTCTTATCTCTGCAGAAAGCAGGGGAAAAGATGATCTTCAGTGCATGTAATGAAGATTATAGCTTTTAGTTTAGAGTAACTGAGAAAGCTGCACTTCATCCATTAACATTTTAAGCTTTTAGTTGTCCTTGTCACTTCATTGCATGCATGCTAATTTCTCCTCATATAAAATTTAATCTGTCGAACTAAATGAAGGAATTAGTATCTGAAAGACATCTTTCATTAAGCAATTAACGAATCTTTCTAACAAATCTACAAAAGCATATGTGTTTATATTTAATAAGTATTTGTATGATCAGCCAATTACAATACATAGATACATCTTTTTTGTTTATCTTTATAATTACAAAATCTAAACTTACAATCAAATCATAATTATGCTTTAGCAAATGTATTGTAATTGTCAACAACTGTGGTTGAGGGACTACTGTCTTTCAAAATCATCACAGTCATGCAAAGCTTAATATCTACTTCTTTGTGTAAGGATCTTTTTTCCTGTCTCTTCCTGAATCACGGATGGAAGTTATAAGGTAGTTAAAACATCTGTAGAGGGAATACATTTAAGGATATGTCTTTTTAAAATTAACAATGATGTATATGTGCACACAGGACGTAAGCAAACAAGAAGAGGATGGCAGGCTGGATGAAAAGATGATCACCTGCACCAGCTGCAACACGTTTCCTTTCACAGCTTTGAAGTAGCTTTTCAAATGTGTTTTCTTTTCAGGCTGCTTGCCTAATTTTTAGAAGGGACACCCCACCCTAACTTAAGCTATTAGTAAACCAGTGTCAGCTTCTGTGTAAAAAGTGAAAAACCTAAGTAAAAACAGTGATATTGTCCTTTTGCCCTTGTGGCATTATTAATTTGTTTGGGAGTAATTTTATTAGCAGTGTATATGATTGCTTTCTTCTTGGGTTTCCTTCTTGTCTGAGTCACTTTAGCCTTCAGAATGCTCCGTCTGATGTGTAAATGTCCAGTTGCTGCAGCAGAATTAATTGTCAATTAACTAATAACTCTAATACAAAAAAAAATAAATGTCCAGTTGCTGCAGCAGAATTAATAACTAACTAATAACTCTAATACAAAAAAACCCCCCAACTTGATTTCCTTGAATAAAGCGATACTCTGGCACTAGTTGCTCTCTGATTTGGCCTGCTTTTATAGATTTATTTTTTTTTAAATTAAGTCTTCACTTGGATCATGCAGTTGTTTGAAGAAAAAGACTATGGTAAAGCAGATGAGAAATAAATCATAGTAGCTTCAAGTAATGGCCATCTCTCTGAGGTCCAAATTCTGCATTAAATGGTTCCTTTTCAAGCACAGTGTATACAACAATTCTCAGCATTTCCTTCTACTAAATAATAATATTCTTCAGAAACTTCTGCCCTGTGCATGTAGGTCCATGGCAGTTGGAAGGAAAACTCTACAGAGAGGAATTGGACCTGGGTAGAAGGAATAAAACCCCAAGTACTTACAAAATACCGCACCTGCAAGTCTCTCCCTGGGGATGAGAGTGAGTCCCAGGGGAGGGATGTGAGTCAGGTCAGTTAATTAATTACAAGAAACCATTTGGGTGTTATAAAAATTAATTTGGAAAGTAGAAAGACTTGTTTTTCTTTCCAGACATACCAAGCAACATTAAGACAGACAGTGTAGCGTGCTTGATTTGACTTATATGCTTATCTTTTTCATTAGCGGTTTTCCACCTGACTGTTTCAGAGCCAGCTCTACAAGTGTTAAAATAACTCACCAGCTTGACAGCTAACATATATGTCTGGCAGTAATAACAAAGTCCAATCCTTGCCATAAAGTTTGAAAAAAATGTATCAGACACCTACTTGCTGGTTGCCAGAGGACCAAACCTCTGAGCAGGAGAGAGACAGGGGGGAGATGCTGTACCACCAGTGAAGTTCAGGGATTATGAGAAGCCAAGACACCTGCTGTCTTTACCTCCTGGAAAGGGTGGGGTGGAGGAATCATGGAAGTCTTTGTTCATTCTTGGATACTTCTCTGTGGCATCTGTGAAAGTCTATTCAAAGTTTCACCCTTCGTGTCAGACACAGGGTTGTGTTTGTCTCATTTCATGTTGCGGTGGAGGCCAAAGTCATCTGCTCAAGGATGGTTTCAACTGCGTGCAGTGCACTGAACAAAATACTGATAAGACCCATTCCTATCCTGAAAGAGCCCCAGCCACTCTCAAGCATTAGCAGCTTCCTTCTTCTTTTAATCTTCTGTTTGCTCTCACACAGCCTTCTGGATGTAGGCTTTTATTACGCTCTTTTTTTATACACCTTCAGCGATTGATTCCAGTGCCTACTTGCAATGCTGTTCAGTTTCCCCATATATTGGCAGCATGAAATTATTGTTCAGTTAAATCCAGAGATTTTACCAAGCGCGGTTCCTGGATCCACTTTACTTCAAATGGAATTACACAAACGGGAGCTACAGAGTGTTAGTGTTTGGTTATAGCCCTTCTGATGAAGAGCAGTGCCTTGGAAAAATAATACATCACTAGTGTGTTGCCCTTTAACCTTTCCCTATGACCAGTTTTCATCAGAAAAACTGTGGAGATGGCCTTGGGTATCGGTGTAGGGTTGTGGTTTTATGCTGCAGTTGTCTGAGGGAATCATTTGCCCATGGTCTCAGGCTGAATTAGACTCTACTTTGGTCAACCTGGTGTCCCTGTGTCTGCCATGCATTTCCCAACAAACATGGGTTGTAAAAGAGGTAGATGCAAAAAATAATGCAGAACTATTAGTACTGTGTGTCTGTGTATTAACATTATTTACCTGTGTTTTTTATTAGGGAAAAAAATGTGTGAGCTTCTTTTTTAGAGCAGTGGAAGACTCAGATCTTTAAATCCTAATGCAGACAAGGAAATTATGGTCTGATATAAATAATGTTTCTTTGGGTTGGGTACACAGAAATAAAGCCTGTTTTGCTTTGTTTCCTCTAGGGTTTTAGTCATTTTTTTATAAAAATGCATACACCTGAATCCACCTTTTTTCCTTCCATACTTTTTGTTTTAATGCGTGTTGTTACAATCCCCTAAGAAGTTTTTTTTAAGCAGTCTCCTTTTCCTGGTGAAAATTTTCTTCCCAAAGAACATTTTGACAACGATACTGATTAACATTCTTTCACAAGGTGAATAATATGTTAGGCGAAAATGTAGTAGAGTTAGAGAATTTGGCACAAAATTGGAATAAGGACAAAATGTTGTCAGAATTGGGTGCTGGAAGCCATATGCTTCTTTTTTGAAGGTGGGTCACGTTTTTAGCTGTCAGAGTGCTAAGAATCCTCACGTCACCCATGGTCTTCAGGCAGAGACAGGTTTTCACCATGGTGGGAAGGCAGTCCTGCCTGCTACCCCCAATTTGGCACATGAATTTGAGACTTGTATGACAAGGCATCTAATTTATCAAGCCTAATTTGTGACGTAGAAGGGCCTGTCTTACAGAGATTTGATTTCCACTCTTCCTGTGGCAAACTGTTATTTTACTGCAAGTTTCAGAAAATGGGGAAAATTGGGTTTGTTGTCTTATGTCTTTCTCTAAAGCATTTGGCTTGTGAAGTTAAGTGCCTGAATAGGATTTCATCTTTATAAGAACACAAACAAGTTTTGTGACTTGTGGTCCCATGCATCATTCTTTTGTTTGTGACAACAGAGAGAGAAGGAGGGGAGAAGCTAAAAAAAAAATTGACTTCTCATCTCAACCCCGAATGAGCTCATAGGTAATTACAGACAGACTTTTGTGCCCACACTTTTGTACTATCTTGAATAAATCTGCTGTTTTCACCTTCCACTTCTTCCCAGTGTATTTTTACACTGGGAGCCTTAGGAATCCTTAATTTTACTATGCTAAATAAGTATATCTCCCTGCCTAAAGAACTGGTCTCCTGTACCATATAAATTAATCTTTCAGGGGGGATTTTTTTTTTAATTGTCCACTAAATTTTCTTTGAGATTCCAGATGAGGTTTCATCTGAGATTTTTGGGGGGTGATACAAATCTTTCTGTTGACAATATGTGGATTGACAGTACTATTGTGTTTCTGCATCTCATTACCAGAATTAATTAATAGCTCTTGGTCCTTGGCCTCCTCTGTGTTTTTAGCTGCAGAAGCCCAGCACCCAACAGAAATTCTTCTGTCTGTCCTGAAGCGCATGACCTCTCAGCTGAGGCTAACAGATCTTCCATTACTGGTGTCCCACATTTTTTCTTGGCGATTTCTGGTCCTGTTTGTTGCCAGTGAGTCTCCACTTCATGTTCTCATTAGCATCCTTATATTTAATATTTTGTTGGCGAAAGTATTAAGCCTAACTAGTCTTGAAGACAGTTCCTGAAGTACTTCATTAGTAACCTCCTTTCCATGTGAATCTCCTTTTTTTCTGTATATACCACTGGCTTCTGCAGCCAGTCCCAGTTCTCCATTTGAACTCGTCATGACAACAGAAGGTACTCTGCTGAGTTCTAGATAGATTAAGAATTACCATTTTTTTTTTTGGTTTAGTTTTTACCTTAAAATAGTAGTTCTCCTAGAAAATTAAGTTTTAATGTCTTAGCTGGCTTGTTTCAAAACTTGTTTGAAAACCTCAGTTATAGTACCCTAGGACTGCTTTTCTGCAGTATTGCCATCGGAAAGAAATCGGCATAATCATACTGTGCAACTCCTGATTTGTATGAATTGTATTTATCTCAAAAAAATTAGCACAGTGATCTTTTCAAAGCAGACTAGTCTTGAGTTTTAATCTTTTTTCAGTGTTTGGAAGTGAAGTTCAGTTGCACTTTAAGGATGTTGTATGTCACAAGAAGGAGTTTTATGAAGCAATTTACCATGCAGAATTTCTGTTTCTGAATGGTTTTTAATCAGAGACTTGTTAGTCCTGAAAGGTGTCTTTCCAGCTTTCCAGCTATAAGCCAACAGATATGGAGCCATTCACACTCAGAGAAAAATTATCCTGCTTTCTCACAAATTAGTTTTAAAAAAGGAGACTGCTTATGGTTATTAGAGATCCCGTAGCAATCTTTGTCCCGGTATGCTCATCCAGTTGTGTTTTAGATGCTTACCAAGTCACGTATCCCAGTCATGTCAGAAAATACCTTCCCCCTACTAATATTTGCTTTAGGTTTGATTTGATACTGCATTCTTTATTTTATATCTTCAGCTGTCCGTGCTTTAATTTCAAACTGCTGACAGCAGCTTCTGAGCAGCTGCACTGCTGTAGCTCTCGTATAACTGAGTGGGGTCAGCCCTCAAAACAGAGCTGGTCACTGGCAAAATGGAAGTGATTTGTGTATTCCTCAAGTGAGGGTGGCTCTCAGGTAGCTTTCTCATGTTTTATTAGGAGGAATCAATGACCTTGCAGTTCCTGTGTGAATTTTACGTTTGGGAAAGTGGGTGATGTGGCATTTCTAGAGATGTAGAAACTTCTGTATAGAGATTTATCGAACCAATTTGGTATTCAGTACTCACTGCAGACAAATACCACACATTCAGACCTCAATATGCATGCCTGACAGTAATCAGTATCACATAAGGAATGTGTACTCAGCCTTCAACTTGAAGTAAAGGCTTTCTTCTCAAATGAAAACTTGTTAACTCTCTCATTCCGGCAATGAGTGAATCAAAGTTTAATGCTATCAATGAGGCTAAATTAACAGAGTTTATGCATGAAACAAATATGAAAAGTTGTAAATAGCAATTTAGTTCCACAATCTTAAAGATTTTTCTGTCAAAAACCTTCTGCTGTCTTCACTTTGTTTTTAACTGATGGACGCTTACCTCCACTTCTGTTTCAAAGCCAGTTTCTCTCCTGCACTGAACACACAAGAAATACAACATAAAATATTGATGGAAAGTGCTGTGTGATAACAGCACAGTGATAGTTCAAATACGGTGGTAACCAATGGGCGGCAGTTATAGTAAAATAAATTGGCATAGTTAACAAAAAACCCAACAGAGTTTTGCCTAGCCTCTTTCAAGAATACTTAGTAGAAAAATTTACTTTTTTCTTAACTTTATGAGAAATTTCACTAAGGGTTAATTGGTGGATTTATGTTGCCACTCTAGGAAAAAGGTTAAAAGAGTTTAATTAAAGACTCACCATCCCCAGCTGAACTGAGAGATACTTTTTGATCAGACTGAATAATTTACCTTTAGGAGAGTCACCATGTTATGGCATACATTAAGAGAGAGTTAAAAATGGTTGCCACAGTTGCAGTAACTTTTGCTAAAATGGGTGTTGACATTGTTTAGATATTGTCAGAAAACAAGTCAAAGTGTTTGCTTTATTAAAGGATAATAAATGCCACCTGAGGAAGTGGGAGTGCTCTACATGTGATGTGCAGTTTTTAGCATGATCCCTACCTGGGGCTTGGTGGGATGCATGTGCAGACCCCTTATTTGAGTGTATTTGTACCTCAGTGTGTTGAACCCTTTGAGCCTCCAGTGCATCCAAATGGGCATTCAGAGCAGTTCCAGTGTGAGTTTGTACTCTGTTTTTGTTCTCTCCCTGGTCACCTCTCCTGAGATGCTGTTAATGGTTTTGTGGAAATCACTTATGATGCAGGGACGTGCTGTAATGAAGACACAAAGGACACCATTCATTCTCCTAAACAGAGATGTCTGTCCTTCCTGGCCTCCAGCTGTGGGTCCAGAAGGATGTAATTCTCCCTCCATGGCAGAGCCAGACCTGCCAGCTCTGTGTGGAATAAATACTGTGGAGCATCTCATGGTACTAGATAGGCCCTTGTCTTGAGGCGGCTGAGTTGAGCCCTGTTTTTTTACTTTGGGTGAAATAAATCAGTCCAAGCTCCATTGACTGTACACATGCAGATAAAAGCAGGAGGGAGCTTACTGTCTTCTTCACTACAAGGGATGCAGGCTGGAAACTGTTGTCATGCTATTCTCTACCAACCTAAAGCCATTGCAGTGCATACTCATGTTTAAATAAAATGTGAAATTGTGGTAAATGCAGTGTAAGTTGCATTCACCCTTACTGAGTTCGTCCACCTGACCAGTTAAAGTGAAGACTGTGGTTGTCCCTCTGCAGTCAAGGGAGGTGATCTAGGTGTTCCTGCTCTGGCAGGGGGACTGGACTAGATGATCTTTCGAGGTCCCTTCCAATCTCTAACATTCTTTGATTCTGTGAAGACGGGTATCTCTGTAGAGGAATTCAGATCTTAAGCACCTGAACTGGCACTAGGTGCTAGGAATGATGCTTTCTGTCAGCTGTTTCGAATATGCTGGGCGATGAGGATCTGTACTGATTGCTTTAATTTAAGGGAGATGAATCTCAACCTAAATTGTTTCATGTTACAGCTTGAGAGAGAGCCCCCAAAATGTGAAACAGGTATAATAAACAGACTGTGAGGAGTGTGGAGTGATACCCCAGCAATGTTAGGGAGATGGGTAAATACAAACAGATTTGGTGGTTGGCTGACTCAGGTGTTGGGCTGAGTGTTGTATTTGAGTTAGGAATTATTTTCTTGCTCATCTTCTTTGAAAGCATCACTTGGTGATTTTGTGTCAAGGATGGGATTAGCAATAGCTTATTCCAACTGCCACCATGACCTCTAGTCTCTGTCTTCTCTGTGGTGAATTCGTAAAAGAACAATGGCAGACAGCTGGGATTATTCCAGTGGGAAGGAAGGGGAAACCACTGATTCATTCCCAGGAATACTGAAGTGTCTCTAGAATAAATTTATGTTCTTAAGGAGCAATTTGTGATAATTCCTTTTGTCCTCCAACAGTGGTTTCTGTTTGTGGGACAACACTGTGTTCATGTAGTCATCTTCTCTCTGGAAAGCAGAAAGACGAGCTCTTCTGGTGGCCAAAAGGAGAGAAGCCTAACAGTCCTATTCCACCTCGAGGGCATTGCCACTGGGCAGAGGTCCCTGGTGCAGTGACCCCCCTTCCCTAGAGTTCTGTCCAGCTGGTACGGGCTGTGTGTTTGCTCTCACTTGGTTCTGCACAAGAGCTGCACGAGAAGGAATAACTTGCAGGGACATGGCTCTGCCCATAGAGGGTCAGCTTCAGGCTGTGGGCACTTTCTTCCACTTGTGTTTCCAACCCTGTTGCAGTGAGTTGCCCACTTAAATACAACAATGCAAAGTGTTTTTCAAGATTAATAATCAAAGCTAAAAGGTAGAGGGGGATGTGGATTATCCACATATGAAGTACTGGGACCTGTGCTACCCTGCATCTCTCCGTGAGGGGTCGTTACAGGGCCTGAGGCTTTGTTGATGGTGGCAAAGAGGCTGCAACCTCCTGTCTGCCAGCAGCAACCTCCTATCTCATCAGCTGTGGTTAATAAAGTCAGTGTAAAAATACTAGGTTACCTTCTACCTGTGTTTCAAGGCAGAAACATCCTTGTTTAGGTTTCTGAACAAGACGGTCTGGCATGAGTACCCGCAGGCTACTCGACTTCATGACTTAGGGAGCTGCTTCCAGCCCTGTGTTCTCTCATTGTTGTTTGAGTTGCCATAACCTTACACTACTTTTTAAAATATGTTCTTGTAAGTGTTGGACTGCTTGTTGAGTTTAAAGCAAATTAACAATACTTCTTTTTTTTTATTTCCCTCTGTAAAAGCTGTTTTACAATATGTCTCTTGTAAACTTGCAGCTTTCTAAGTTTCTGTATCAGAATGTGAATTGATTATGGGATTTGACGGATTGTATCCTATTAGCTCTTTGGCTTGTAGGAAACAGCCCTTGACCTATTTTTTTAAGCTTTATTTCATAAACATTTTCAAAACTGTCTGAAGATCAAAAAAGCAGGGTCATTCATTTAAATTTACTTTAAAGACCAGCGGTTCATGGCTAATGAATGTATGGTTTATTAATCAAATGTATGTAGCTGAAAGAAGCCAACTACAATTCACTTACAATTGCAATTTTACCCTATTTTAACGTTATTTTAATGAGCTACAGATTTGAATGTGGGCTTTGTTCATCTGTTGCTTCCACTCAATTGCAGTTTCACCCTAAGAAGACACAAGACAGATTGATCAGGCTTCCAGTCATTGTGAGACTTAAATGAAGTGAACAGGGCCTTATGTTTCAAAATCAAATGAGAGGATTAAAGCAACAAAAAAAAAAATTCTCCTATGTTGTCTGTCTGCTGTTCTTAAATTTGATTAAGCTACTTGCCACTAAGCACTTTTGGTTTTACTGTAAATACAGCCTAGAAATAAATTTTCATGGCCGCAGGCACCAATCAGCAAGTGATACTATGAATAATTAGCACTTGGAAACACTTGTTCTTGTTAGAATATTTCTTTGATTGCCATTTCCAAAAACACACTCAGATAATAGGACAGTACATTTCTTTAAGGACTGATTGGGATAGAGCTCTGTGCCAGCAGTTACAATAGTAATATAAGCAAAGTTTTCTGAATATTTTTTTTTTGTGTGTGTTTGTGAGACCAGGAAAAAAAAATAGTCTCAAGCTAAAATATAATAATTTGGTGTATTAATATTTTATTTTTTAAACTACAGCATTCAGTTTGGGACTATAAAAGGCACTTTCAAACCTGAATATGACCATATCTAATATTATCTTAATGTAAACAGATTGCAGCCACCTGTGAAATAATGAAATGGCCTGTGAAGACAGTGTAAGGAAGAATTCTGTATCCTACTTTATTCTTATTCTGCTTTATTCTTAAAGGCTCTCCAGCTGGCTTGAGAATGTCTGGCAGGGAGTAGCAAGCCCTGTGAGGTATACTGAACATAAACTCTAGGAACAGCAATGCAGAAGTGTAGCTCAGTTTTATAGACTTTTGCTTTGGTTTGTATGTTTAACTTTTGATATGTGTGTTTGAACTGTAAAGTCTATCAAGAAATACTGTGAAAATATTCATCACGCTAGTAATAATTCTGTATTTTTTACATATGTTTAATTTACCCGTTTTATAATTGCTTTTTATGCTAATTACACATTTCTATATTTGATGTACACCTTTTTTGTTCTAAATTGCCTTTTGAATTTTTATTGAAAAAATGTTAAGTAGCAAAGCAATCTAACATATGTGTACTTGATCCCACATTTCTTGTCTACCTAAACTCCCTCCCTACTCTAGGGTGACTTTCTGTGCAGAAAACCCCTGTCTGCAGATTCTGGTGCCCTGAACAATGTGAGGTTGTTATCTCAAATTACTTTTGTGATTTTAAATCAGAAATACAGGAAGTAAGTTTTGCTAATGCTGAGACATTTTGCAGTCTTTAAAAACGCTTTTAGAGTGGAAACCAGCTATTGAATCCCTTAAAATAAATGTTTTTTAAAGTAGGTCTTTATATGATGCTCTGGCTCCATTAAGTACAAGCACTAAGTGATCAGTGCAGCATCTCCATGGAGCAGGCTAAATTTACAGCTGGTGAAACTGAGGCAGAGAAGGAAAAATAGAACTTTCTGGTGTGTTTAAGCATCGCTTAAGTGATTGGCATCTTTATGTAGCAAAAGAAGCACAGGCTGCCATAACTGTGCCGCTTTTAATTTAGCTAGAGTGAGAGCAATGAAGGGTAGGGAAGCTGTGGCAACATAGTGGTCACCATGGAAGCTTGGGGGGCAGCCTACTTGTGTCTTCACTGTCATTGTCTGTAGTGCCAAGATGAAATGCCAAGATGAAAGCAAACTGGGGCTTGTCTTAGTAGACTGTGAACCGCACCATCCTTCAGTGTCCTAAGGACAAATGCAATATAGAAATTGTAAGATTATGATCAGATTTGGGAGTCCCAGACTCCCAGATTTGCATGGCTTTCTCTTGAGCTTTCAGACTCTCCTTGTCTTGTCTAAGTGTTAGACTAATGTCTATCAGCCTCAGGAATTAAATGTGTGAGAATGAACACACTGATAAGAAAAACTAATTTGTAATCAACACTGAGTCTTTATGCAAAAATTTAGAATAATGTAGATCTTAAAGCTGTCTGATTCCCACATATTGTTTATTTTAAAATAACGTGCTGCATGAAGTACATTTTTTGTGTTCTAGGGAGATGATAGTTAATAGACCTTTGTGTTTTCTCAGCCTTTGTGTGGCCATATGTAAACTTGAAGAACCGTCTTCTGTTGTGTGCATCTGCATCAAGCTGAAAGCAAAGGTGATTTGATTTTTTTCACCCCAAACCAGGATTTAGGGGAAAAAAAATATTAGTGGTGAATTTGAAGTTCAAACATATATTATATTCATCTTCTGTATGTTGATTTTTAGGCAAGTTGTGTGCTATTATTTAAGAATAAAGCATTAAGAAATATTTGCATGTATTTTTAATAGAATTGGATTATTTTATGTTTCATAAAAGTGTAGAGGAAGACAAAAGCACATAGTGTGATGAAATTTTGTAAAGCATTTGTGGGCTCATTTTCTGCAGTGCAGGATGTTTGGCAGCACAGTCAGTGAATATTTCTGTATAACTTCACAGCATTAAACAAATTTCTCTTGACATTCAGTATATGTAAGTAACTGAGAATATAGTTCATTTCATTTAGTGTTCAGTCATCTAAAATCAAAGCATTTGAGGTATTATTACTTAGCTTTGATATAAATGAGTGATCTACCATGTATTAAGCTTGCTCTGTTTAAACTGAAGTTTCCAGATAGCATAGGTTACCATCTATATTTTTTCATATTATTATTGCCCTCATAAGAAGTTCAAGGTGAGGTTTTCAGGCAGTAAGCTGCAAGTCACTTTTCATATAAACACTTTTGAAAAGCTGTCTTGACATCAGCAGCTTATGCAGTCTTCCATCTATAATGTAAATTTCTACACCTGCGTTATTTTATTTCTTCATTATTTTGTAGCCACTCGTTTAAAAATGTTTACAGCATTATAAACGCCTCTGCAAATATGTGTGAAAGGAGACAATTGTTCTTGTAGGAAAGGCCAAGAAAACACACAAAAGAGGCCACAGTGAGACGATAAACATAAAGGTCCAGGAGGTATTATGATGAGGTTCACAGATAGTGTGTTCCAGTCAAGCTCAATAAGCTCTGAATTCCTATTATGTTTCTCAAGCCTCCAAAAAGACATGGGAAGAAACCAAAAGTTTAAGTCAAATAAAAAACACTTAAGCCAAGAGCACATGAATGTATAGCTGGGTAATGGAGCTTTCATCTCCAAAATAAAAACAGTTCAATTCAATTGGAGCTGAAGTTTCTTCACCCTTTGAAAAAGTTTATTTTAATGAGTTTTCATTTTATGCGTGGGCTGTTCTTTAATCGATGCTGCTCCATTGAAGTTTTACCCGATGAAGACACAAGACAGATTGTCCAAGCTTGCGGCTATTGTTAGGAGTTGATGAAGTGTATGGGCCCTTATGGTTGATAACAGAAGTAGATGGTCAGAGCCAATAAATAAAACTTTAACTCTGATTGTTAGGTGCTTTATGGTGAAAAGCTTTCTGTTACCATGAATCTTCGGTTTTGAAGGACTTGTGAACCCAAAGGCAGCTCGTAGCTCTGTCACACAGACTAAGTCGGTCAGACAAGCAGCAATCTGTCCTATCCAATAAACCCAGTTTTGTCTTTTAAATTCTAGACTTCTCTTCAGGAATCAACATTGTTAATATCTTGACAGACCATTAACTTCATAATACATGTATCTGCTGCCCTGTTGATTTATCATAAAAATTTGATGTTTGCGGAAGTTAAATTGTGCTGTCCTTGATCGTGTTTTTACAAAGCAAATATCAGAAAGAACAATTTTAACAACTGCAAGCCTGTGCTAATGTTTGAGGAAATTAGTAAAATATTTTTGCAACAGCGCTGAGAGTCACAAGTACAAAAAACCCATAAAAAGATTCGTACTTGGTATAGCAAGAAATTAGAATACTGATGTAGGGGTTAGGGTTTTTTCAATAAGACATTAGATTTATTTTGCAGATAGAGCAGTCCTGGAGCCAGGCTGATTTGTTTGTCACTTGCTCCAAAGAGACCTCAGTGTACAGACGAGCAAATACAAATTCAATTAAAATATTCTGCCTATTTACTGAAGAAATGTCATTCATTTCAATTTTAAGGAGAAAATCTGTTAAATATTTGTGTTATAACCAATTTTCTCTGAGCAGCAAGACTGTAGCAGCTAGTGGCTGCCTCAATTTGGAGATGTCATGCAGCTACAGTGGAAGATATTTGGCCTTAGGGACGTATCATGAATCCTGGAGTTTCCCCATTCCTGGGGTGAGAGGTGAAGAGAGGGGGGTGAAGAACCCAGACCGTCTGGGAAAATGTAGGGAGTGCAGGTGTGGGTATCCTCGGGATGGATGACAGGGAACGAGAGGCTAAGGTTGGGATGAAACAGGAGAGAGGTTTCTCTGGGAATGTCTGTTGTCTACTTGAATGAAGGTCATTTAAGTTCTAGCCCTTCTAATCTTCTGAGGTTCTTACTCTCTTTCAGCATCTCCGTATCAGAACATCTTTCAGTGGCACATGAAGTGGCATGGCTAGTATTTGTCATGTGTGGTTTGTTCTCTGTTATTTCTTACATCTGAACACAAGAGATCACTTTTTTACTGTGAGAGTGGTCAAACACTGGAGCAGGTTGCTCAGGTGATGGAGCCTCCCATCTATCAATACACAGACCTGGACAACGTGCTGTAAATGACCCTACTTGAGCAGGTGGGTTGGACTATACGATCTCAAAAGGTCCCCCCCAACCTAAATAACTCTTTGATTCTCTTCCTTAGGGCAAGTTTTTTGTCTACTGTGCTGTGTTTTGTTCTGGTAGGCATTGTTGCTTCAGTTCTTCTAATACTCCGTGTTGTTGGTGTGTGCTTCAGAAAAGAGAGGAGAGAAAGGTACAGCTTCCATATGTAATAGGAGGTCATTCTCAGATTGGCTGTCAAAAAACTCCTCTCCTGTAGTAAGGAGTTTTTAAGCTGCAGTGGTAATCAAAGCAACATCAGCTCCCATACAGTACATGGGGAGGGCAGGCAAATCTTTTTGATGCATACTTATGATGCATGCTTATTATGCCTGAAAAAAAATCTCTATTGAGCCTTAATATTTGATATATTTTTTTTTGTAACTGAACGCTGTTGATCATTCTTCACTCATGCATTTGGTGGGGATGAAAATACCTTATATTTTCTTAATTCAAAGACCTGCATTTTGTCCATCTTCTGGAATAAGTTGGGCTTGTGAGAAGAGGTGGCACGAAAAGAGGAAATAATGTACAAGGTGTGGGAGATTAAGTGGATGCATTTAGTGTGTACCAAAAAATCCTGGACTGAAGCTATAGTGCCTCTAAACCATGCACCAGTATGTGTTTAAGGACTGACTTTGGATGAAGTATAGAAACCCTTTATAGTATGTGCAATACAGTAGCTACTCCTGCAATGCAATATGGCATCCCTAGTCTTCATAACCATAAAGATCTCATTTCTTTCATGTGCTACATATGCTGATATTACCATACTCTTGCAAACTACGTTTTAACTCAAAGCATGTTAGGTATGGTAATGTAAGAAAATGTTGTGTACATCTCTGTTGGAATGTGAGTAGCTGGAAAGGCTGAACTTGGAGTAAGAAGCTTTCAAATACTTGGAGAGAAACCTTCTAATAAAATCTGCGTGAAGACTGCACACAGATGAAGTCAATTCCATGGCAAATCAAAGGTCAGGCTAATTTAGTGTTGACCAAAGTTGTTTAGCACCCAAGACAAGTTGCTCAGGTGCTTGTGAGAGCCAGAGTTCTAATTGCACCCTCAGTCCAAGTCACGCAGAACTTAACCATCACTTGTACCATGCCGGATCTCTTTTGTCTCTCTCAGTAAATAAGTCACTCCCTGAAAGGATTCAAAGGCTCGTTTCCATTTTACTCTAACTAGTGACACTTCCATCCTTACTACATTTATCTGCCCATTGCTGTTGAAAAATACTGTGTTCTAGGAACTTGTGATAGTGTGACCTGTTATTAAACCAGGGATCACATATTTCCATGAACCAGATCTTACTGATTCCTGTCCCTATTTCGTAGCATGATTAGAGATTTGAACAGGAAGAGTGATACAGAGCTCTGGATATTATGGTATTATATTATGCTGAGCAGCTTTGTGCGAACAAATTTCCTTGCTGGGGAATATATAGTGCAAGTTCTTGTGGATGAGATTCATTCCCTTGGTGATGCCCATCCTTGCTCAAAAGCTTCACTGCCAGCTCTTTCCCAGGGAGGGCTTGTGGCTGTACAGACATCCTAAACAGCAGCAGGCTGTACACCCCAAAATGCCCAATGAGAGAGGAAGCGGCACAACCAGCAAACAAAGTAATTCAGAGACTCACTTTGGGGAATTCTCTGGAAAGACTCAGATTCATGAACTCTGAGCAGCAAGAGCGGTGCTCCTTCCTGAGGCATCTAATTATGAGTCTGTTCCTGGGTATTACCTGGCACAGGGAGGCGTGCTTGGGTTTTCCTCATGAGATAAAATCATTCCTCTCCCTCTAATTACATGTGGTAAGAATTTATTCTTTTTACATTTAAATCGGTTCTTTTACCTGCTAATACACCTCAGGTTATAGGGTTCCCTTAATTCCTCTACTAATGGAGTTAGAGAACCTGCCCACTGTTCCCGCAAAGATGCCCTGAAGGATGTTTATCCATGCCTTGCCTTGGCTAAACTAGCTCATGTGGGGATTTCACCATTTTCAGCAGTTACATGTCAGGCAAAAGAGTCTTGGGAACTTAGAGTCTGCTGGCACCCTGACTTACTACCTGCCCTCCTGAAAAACATTCTCTTGTCTCTTACATAGTGTCAGTAGATCTTTGCTGACAGTATCAGAGAGGAGAAGTGTACCTAGAGAAGACTAGTTTGGTTTTGTATCTCTTGATTTAATGAAAGGAAAGGTTGTTGGGGAGTGCTGCTCTTCATTTAAGAAAGTGAAATAAAATGTTAAATTAAAATACTGGCTCTATTTTGGGTAAATTTGCAGCCATAGGTCCTTTTCCATGCATCACCTGCAGCTGTGGCACCAGAGGACTATGGAATGTTTTAGGAGCAAGCACTTTGGCTGAAGGAAAGGGCTGGGATGTATGTAGCCCCCTGGTGAGGCTGCATCTCAGGTCCCTCAGCATGCTCAGAGCTCGGGCCCCTTCCAGGAGCTGCACAACTGCTCCAGACTGGGCTTTGGCTTTTCTGGTCAAGCTGCAGCAGTTAATGGCTCCAGCTCTGGAAAGCCCTGTTGCATTAAGCAAGATAGTGGGTTGTCTCAGTTCCACAGAGCACTGACAGTCTGACTGCTAAGCCTTTGGGACATAAAGCAGCATCCAGTAGGAAAACTGTACTTGATAAAGCAAACTTCTTTAAGGAGCATTGGAACTCAACTTATCTGATAAAAGTACTGGCTAGAGGCTGTATTGCTAGCTGTCCTTTATTATAATCCCCCAATTGCTAGATATGGGTCAAAAAGGTAAGATGTACTCTTTTGTACCAAAGCAGTGGAGTAATGAGGACATCTGTTTTCATATGGTACTTGACACACACTACCAGAAATTTGATGTCATGCTGTCCAAACTTGTACATCATTGCAGAATTGCATTAGCTTTTCTGATTGATTCTGACAAGTCACTGACAGTTTTTGAGGTGAAACACAGGCATGACAAAGGGCAAGCAGAGGCTGCATATGTCAGCTGGAACACTCCCTTATTGACTCAAAGGGGTGAAAATCTCTTGTCTCTATCTGCCCCTTGCTGCTGTTTAACCTCCCCACCCTTGCCCCACTCTGCGCAGCTTTAGACATTATTTGGTTACAGAAGGGGGTCCTTTAGAGTTTTCTCTTCAAAGAAGTATAGTGCCAGGGAATCATTTTCTTTTCATGGGTTAATGAATGTGCCCATAAGGTAAAAAAATGTAGTTTGGTAAATTTATTCATCATAGAATCGTACAAGGTTGATGTCATTTATCAAATCACACCATAAACATAGTATTTTGTGGTTTGTATTTGCACATGCATAAACTTAATTTACCCTCATGGTGTCAAGCAAGTCCTTATTTCCTTTCCAGAGTCAATGTATGTATACTAACACATAGTGTTTTAAAATATCAATGCTATGAAAAAATAGTGGGTTTTTTTTAATCTTGTAGGGGCTTGGGGGGGAGGTTTGGGGTGGTTGATTTTTAAGAAAAGTAAGGACAAACTGCACTCTAGCGATGATATACACAGGTTTACCAAATCTGAAACAACACAGGATTCCCTCCGGTGCTACTGTCAGTAAGGTCAAATGCACCATTTGTTCTCAATATATGTTTCTAGGTATGCTAGCAAAAGAGCAAGTGGTGTGCTGTAGCATAGCGAGTCAGAGTTGCAATTTTATTTTACGATTTTACACGCTATGTTCTGCTCCAGCCCTTCCCTATGAGATGGGTGATCATTTTTTGGCCATTGTTTGTTTTTTCCATTTCTTGAGAAACAGCTGATCAGCAAATGTAGACCAGTTAAATTGCAAATACTCACTTCTGAAGCACTCAATGCTCATTAAAAGTAACAATAAATTATGTAACACAAGTGGAAGAAGACCATATTGCATCTAGTTTATCTTGCCAGACTCGCACACTGATCTCAGAAAGGATCAGATCAGTAATGCCTTGGTTTTGCAGGTAGCCATGTGCTACAGTCTTTTGGCTGATTTATACTTTTTCGTAAGGAAACAGAAAGGCAGTGATCCATTTTAGGTGAAATACTGAATACATTTATGATTTTAATTAAAAGATACCTTCAAACCATATGTTCTCATTAGTAAAAGAAAGCTCCCCTTTCACTGGTTTTTTTTTAAATTAAGAATAGGTCTTTTTACAAAACAGTATTTTAACAGTATTGAAGAAGTGTAAGAGCAAAAAAAAAAATAATCAAGGAAAAATATAATTAATTGTAGAATCAAAGAGGCATCCAGGTGTTAAAGCACAGATTATACGAATGTTGTTTAGATCTGCCTTTTTCATGAGCTTAGAAGTTTCATTTTGAAATGATTGTGTTCTCTCAGCTAAGTTAGTGGAAGACACTTGTAGATGAACTATAGACAGCATTATCAACTCTTTCCAGGAGGAATGTGTGAAAGAAACGATAGGTGAAGAAAAGCAACAAACATCCTCACCTTGTTGTTGTGTAAATTCCAATAGACAACTTTTAGTGCCTTCAAGCCAACTGGGCTCTGTGAAATGGAAGAAGTTAGATGTTTTCAGAATATTTGATCTGTGGTCACCTATTTTATTTTTCCTATGGAGATGCAGATCTCTCCTGGTTGCAAGAGACTTACTTTTTTCAGTTAACCTTGGTGGACATCTGAGATACAATTCATTGATTCTCCAAGATTCATGGATTACACTTTGAAGACTCCTGGCATTTGGAGGGCAGCGTCATCTCATCTTCTGTGCTCTCTGAGCTGCTGAAATTATGCATTGATCATGCAGTGGTTGTGGTGGCTGTTACAGGTGTGGTTGATATTTCTGTGGCTGTAGAGAGCTACAGTGGTGTAGGCAGACCCAGCAGAAATTTCTATGCTACTCAGGCTCTGTGTTTGGACTGTCAGACCTCACCTAGCAAGGTGTGAACACAACTTTCTCCATCCCCTACTTGGGAAGAGAAGCACAGGGTGATCATCTTCATCTTTGATTGTTTCACATTCCAGCCTGAATCACTCATATTCAAGAACAATTTTGTTCTGTTTTGTACACCAGAGAGACTTGCACAAGTCATGCTTCCATTTGGGAACCCTTGCTGTCATCGGCTTGAGCTGCGTACCCATGGAGGAGGGCCACACAAACAGCAATACATCAGCTGCGATAGATAGATACAAACAAAATATTGACTTGTTGCTGCATTTGACACCCTTAGTGCATCCTTTTGCATTCTTTTTGAATTTACAGTGCATATTTATGTACAAAACCATGTATCATTATCAAAATCTTGCAGCATTTAGGACAAATACATGGAGCCATACATGATTTTCAATATATTCCTTAAAGCATCGCTTGTTTTGCTTGAATGCTATTGACTCAAATTTCCATTATGTTTTTTGTGGTGAAACTTGTAGATATATAAAAAAGTGTTCTCTGTTGGTTGTGCATACATAATTTGAGCTCACCAGCTGGAATCACATGTATATGTAAATGACAGCAGATTTGGGCTCATAATTGTTCAAATTGGCTATGGCATTTGTTATGTCAACCCTGTATTCTCAGTGCTTCCACTTAGATTTCAATCAAAGTTTTGTTAGGCAGGAGTCATGGAAAACTCCATTATTTTAAGCATGTAACTTTCTCCTGGTGCAGTCTGGAGGTAGTGTACACTTAAGGAATTTTTTTAGCAAATAGCAGTCTTTCAGTAGCAATTTTTAGTTCAATCTTTGATGTACTCTTAACAGGTTGTATTCTTCAGAGACTTGCAAACAGCCCATCAAGGTATCTTCCAGTACTAATGATGTATATTTTACTTTAATCTATGAATGTAAAATAGAATGCCTTTTTTTTTTCAAATCCATGTTAATATTTTAGCCTCCTCATCTCTGAAGGCATGCTGTAGATGTTAATTATTAGGGACAATTGCTAGCTGCAATGCCATTTGTGAAATTAGAACCTATATTGCATTACTCTTTTTACAGACTTCTGACAGTGTCAGCAGACCCAGCACAATGGGACCATCCAGACATTTCCTTTGGAAGCAGCTGATTAAAGTTACTCAACACTACTGTTTCAGAACAGAAGATATTTGTTTCCAAAACTAGAAAGCACACTGGATGAAAGGCTCACAATTGCAACAAAATTATGTATATAAAAATACCTATATTCCTTTACCTAAATGTGATCTCTTTGTAATTTAGATGGGTTCAGTTTAATCCTTATGACATACGGAAATAGACTGTATAACTCGGAAGTTATAAAGTAGGTATGTTTATTGAGCACAGATGCACGGGGGATCGCTCCACCACAAACGTGCATACCCAAAGTAGTGATCTATTCCAAATTTATGCAATGAAACCATGAATATTCTCTTAACGCCTGTACATATTCATTACCTAAAACCCGCCTACCCTCGCTTCGTATGCTAATGAGCTTATCGGTCCTTTTTGCTGACACATATCCTTCAGGAATCTTGGGCAAGGGTCCTTGGAGCGTGGGCACCCTCCGCCTGGAATGTGATGATGGTACAGGCTTGCAGTGTTCTTATCAGTGTGAGTTAATTCGTGTCCTTGCTGACCATCTGGTTTCTTTCACCAAAGGGATTTATGGGCGTCCTTCAAGATAATGTAAGGCCGTTTGATCCTCCTTTCTCATGTCAGGAAAGGAAAGAGAGACTCCCCTTTCCATCAGTTGTTTTCTTAAAGTTATCAATTGTTTTCTTTAGGCTATATGGTAGCATGATTAACTATCATGGCTACATTCTCATTTCCTGGGTACGTGTATAATTGCATTCTGCTGATTGCCTCTATTTCTGTATAGTTACTATATTAATACCTATTTCTATGTAACCCTTATATCACTTAAGTTTGAGTTGGAAGGACCTGTTCAGCCCATGTCATACTCTTTCTTTCTGGTTTTCGGTTTTTCCAAATTGTTGGCTGTTTCACTAATGTAGCCTCTGATTTTTCTGGTTATGCCTAGAAAAATCCCTCTCCCTTCCCAAGCCTTTTGAAGATGTTAAGTTTGTGTCCAATGCAGGCTTGATCTTGGGAGGATTGTAGCTTGAAGAAAACCAACTATGGTTATTTTCACATCCTCACAAGTCATGTACCTGTAGCTGTCATTATTTTTTATAACCTTTCCTTTACATATGTGCTTTTATAGTTCCTTTGATTCTGAGCACAGTCAGAAAGATACGCAGACATCAGAGCAAACCTGGGCAGGCAAACAGCTACCCTCATTGTATTTATAAAAGATAAAGCCAGCAGTTTCTCAGCTCATCACAGCCCTGACTCTTCATTAAAAGGAATTGAAAATGCAATGCCATCAGCCTTAAAATCAGGGAGTGACCAGCACAGAAATATTAACTGATCTGAACTGTCACAAAGTACATTTTGGTGTCTTAGTTAGGTAGGGCTCAAGCAGAGTAGAAGTGCCTTAAGGCGCAGACCAATTCTGAGCTTTATGCTCAGAAAGCGTTTTACAACCATGATAATGTGTCTCTGAAATTAAGCATCCTAAGCATGGCTGATTGTCTTTTAGTTAATTTATAACTGTGCAGTATCTATACAGTCACTTGCAGTGACGGGCTGTAGTACGGACAGTAAACCTTTCCTGTGGCAGACTGCATCTGCAGGCTTTGTTGGAACCTGTGATATAAATGTTCTCGATGGGCCTTGTTTTCCCACCAGAACAAGGTTGGTTATTGTCTCTGTTCATGTGTGCAAATGCAAGAGAAATAGGGAACCATGCTGAGTGATGCTGGAGCTGCTTCAGGTCCTCTTCACCCACCCCAATCTCCTCCTGTCTCTCAGTTTATCTCCTCAGAGGGCAATCTAGAGATGCGCTCAGCACATTTAATGCATCGGATCCTACACTAGATACTCCTCCATTCAGAGACCCACGGATTATTATTATTGACCTTTTTGAAAAGTACATTTTGGAGTTCTTCCACTTAAAGACGTAAGTCCATTTCTAACTAGATAGGTGCTTGGTTTTGTTGTCAGCAAAGTCTGAATTTCAGCAAGTAGTTGTAGGTCTTATGCTTTGGCTGCATTTATCAGCTTGGTTTCTGAGCATCTCGTTACTGTGTAACTGGAAGTCTATGGTGTATATTTTAAATTGCCTTTTATAGTAATTACAGATTTGTATGATCATGTTTGAATTTGTGTAGTACCTGTTTTTGAGACCAATGTATGTTTACATCCTGAACTCTGTTGTTCTATATTCCATTCAAACTGTTGATATTGGCTTGATGGATAGCCTGTTAAAATGAAGCTTAGCGCCAGTGCCTGCCTGTCACTGGTTTTGGTACACTGCTGAAAGGGAAGCAGTGCATTCTGCTCTATCCCTTCCCACCCAGCTATAATGTGTGTTTTTTAAAAATAACAATTTCTGCTGTGGCTGTATTTCATCGCAAGCTATTGCAGAAACAAATACTAATACATTGTAACATTTAAAAATCATTACTATACATTCATCATGCTGGTTGAGTGTGGCAGCACCATTCCAGTGTTAATTGTAAGGAAATTGCTCCTGGGGACGGCAGCTTGGTTTCTGTGCCGAGATACAGATTGCAAAAAACTTGCTGATTTATACCCCATTGGATCCAAATGTTTTTATGCTATTAAAAGATTTGTAGGTACACCTTTTATGTGGAATGCTTGTTAAGTTGTAATTTATAGTTACTTCTATTAATGTACTGGGGAAAAATAGGGAAATATTTCCCTGGAAAGCATAGCTTGGTGAATTTTTGTTTCAAAGCAACTCTTTGGCAATCTGACAGGTCTAGGGGAAGAGAAGGTAGGATATGCTATAAAGAGACCAGAGACAGAGAGATGGTATGAGAATAGGATAGGCAGACACGTCCAGTGATCTAATGGTGAAAAGGAGTTATTCCTCAAAGTTCAGGGCCAATCCCACCTCTCCCATGTTTTCTTTTTAGGGGGAATGCTTCCCTTAAAAGAAGGGCTTAGTTCCTCTGTGAAAAATGGGATTTATAGGCACACAACCTGTCTCTCAAGTTTCCTCTCTGGAAAGTAAAACTGCTTTTATGAAGAGTAATAAAGCAACATTAGGAGTTACACTGTGTTTGTCTTCCAGAAACAAACAAGGCTGTTAACATCCTTTTAAGCCTTAATTTCATATAAGCCATGGCTCATTTCAGAGACTGACAGGTAAAGTGATTGGCGTCAGGAAAGCAGTTTTCTCTTAGCTCCTGACACCCTTCCAGTTTTGCGACTCATGCCCTGACATTGTGCAGCACCGTTACAGAGGCTCAGCAATGGTTTTCTTCTTACAGCAGAATTGCAGGTGCACATACAGAGGTCTAGCCAGTGGAACTTTAAGTAAAGTGTAAATGGATTTGTATGTAGAGGCATAACCATTCCTTGTGAATTCAGATGCAACAGTTGCATAGTTGATATGCAAAAGGACAAAGCTCAAAAGCATAGAGAGGTTTGAAGCCTCGCAATCTCCAAGGTGTTCAAAATGTGATAGTGGCTCTATTGTTTAAGGTATATCAGCTTTTCTCTTGGAGCCTCTGTTTTCAAGGTACTGCAACTTCTGTTTTAAAAGGGAGTTAGTTTCCAAAATTTAGTGTATAAGATCTGACTCAGCTAAAATTAATTACATGGGTTTTGGTTTTTTTGTTTCAATAGCATCAAAACCACACATGTGAAAGCAGGGGTAGGTCTTCATTCATTATTGGGCAGATGTTTCCCGAGATGTTGAAATAAATCTATTTGGTTGATAAGAGTTAAAATGTTGTAATAGTTAAAATAGTTAAAATGCAAGCACTCACTGTAACTGAATGTCCATGGAACCATTCTTTTGGATGTTACAGCTCCTTCAGATCATGCAATGTGACAGCTGAATAGCTTCTGAGAGCTGTGGGAGCTCTTTCTTCAAGCTTTGGTATCACTGCAATTTCACAACACTGACTTCCCCACATTTTTCAGTGCACGTTTGAGAGTACTCAAGTGGGCTCATGTACCAAATAGCTCCTTAGTTACTGGGGCTTGGTACAAAACCAAACCAGTTAGTGACAAGATTTCACTCCAGCAGACCTTGTATCATGAACTTTCAGTATGTACTGAAAAGAAGGCACCAAATCAAAGCAAGTTTTTCTTCAAAGAAGCCAAGATATCTTCCCACTGAGAGAATTTTTCTTGCCAAATGCTGGCTCTCCAACTGTGGCCATCTTGACTAGGGAGCTATTTAAAGCAAGGATGCAATGATTTTTTTTCACTATGGCAAGACTTTATTTCACTTCTCATGGATGGCTGAGTTGTTGATGCTCAAGCTTTCCTTTAAAAGTATGTTCAGATAAAAATCAAGATCATGAAATTTCAGAAGGTGATAATTGGGAGGAAGTGAAGGCAGAATTAAAATGGACACAATATAAATATGTAGGTTGTTTCTACTGCTATAATCCTAATCATTTCTCTTTATCTGATATATTCTATCCTAACATAAGTCAGAGCACACCCCACTTGTTGTTGCATATACTTGGATGTATATTCTCTCTTCTACTCTCTGACACAGTTTATAGCTGGTAAAGAAAGGACATCATAGGGGTGGTTTGGAAACTGAGCCCAGATATACCAGTCTCAGTTAAGATAAATGCCGTTGCCTTGGATGAGATACTGTCCCTTGTCTCATCTCTCAGACAGAAAATGTGGATGTGGCACTGTGTGCATTAGGAATTGTCTTGCAAAATTTGGGTATTTTTATGTAGAATGTGTCCCAAGATGTTTAATGTTTGTTGAAAAAAGCTCAGGAAAAATATCTTGTATTGACTAAGAGCTAGAAACAAACAAGGTATCCAGCAGTTGCTCATAAGCTGTAAAGCTAGGTCGACTTACTCCAGGTTAGCAAAGAACGGTGAGTAGTGGAACAGCCACTGAAGGGGTTAATTCATAACCCCAAGGCTCACTTCTCAAGGTGGACTGACTTGTACAGTTTTTCCATGAAAGTGATGAAGTCAAGATGTGCATATGCTCAGCCTGCCTGGATAAAAATGTTTGACCCTTGAGCAACATAGTATCTGTTTTACCTTTTTAAATTTTTGTAACTTGGAGATCTCCTTTGGCCAGAGAATGAACAACTCAGGTATTAGCTGTTGTTCAGTTACAGCTTGAGCAGCTCTCTGAGAAGGATGAAAGAAACTTTTCTTTGTTTTGTATCTATGTTTATAAGAATTTGTCCTCAGAACTTGAGGAAACTATTGCTAATTCCTGACCTCAAGTCACTCACCTTTGTAGGTCTGGCCTGTGTGTAAATGAACGTTTCAAGTAACATTATTTCCCAGATAATACTGGCTCCTGGAGAGTGTTGTTCAGTCTTCTACTGGTAGTTGCTGTCCTTGAGGAGAGCTTGGGTTTGGTTTTTTTAAGTTCACTGTAAGGTTTCATGCCATGGAATAAGTACTTAGTGTTTCATCATTTATTATTGGTCTTATGATGAACAACCAGTGTCTTTTTGGTAGTAAAGAGATGATCTTTTACAAAAACTTGCAGCAGTTAATTGTCTAGGTAATGCAGGCAAATATAACTCCTAACTGCCTAAATGCCAATAATAGAATTGAACTCACTTATTTAAAAGCATAAATATGCACGTGAGTACTTTTAATTGCCGTGACTCATTTTCTCATTTCTGCCCCCTCATTTCAGCTTTACATTCTTCCAACCTTCCTTCCAACCACCCCTGTTCTTGCTGCCCTTTTCTCCATTACCGTAGCCCCTGCCACCAGCCTTCCTGCGAATCAGGCATGTGAAGCAGATGTCGTTATCATCTACTAACATCTTCCTATCCAGACTATGCCAAATCTTACAGATTATTTTGTGTAAGATCTCTAAGAGACCACCTTTCTTGTCTGTATATCTCACATGCTTCTTCAGGTACCTGCTCTTGTTATGCTTCAGTTACTGCACCTCAGCATATGAGCACCAGGGATGAATCCATCAAATGCAACAAGCTTAGTCTCATCCTTGCCGTCTCTCATGGTCTCTCTTCTCACTGATTCTACTAACCTTTTGTATAGTATCCAAGTGTTTACACACTCTCCCTTATCAGCCCAGAATGGCAGTTCATCTTTGAGGATATTGAAGATATTACCTGTGAGAAATTACTTTCAGAGCTTCCATTTCCTTTCGATTACACAAAAAATGATTTATCTGGTTATGTACCAAACTGACTGTTAATCGATGTTAACTGAATGCTTTTCCTATGCCATTTCCTTCTGTCTTTAAACAGGTGTTGTCTATTGTCTAAAGTAATAATTGAGGAAGGAAATGCCTTCTTAATTTGCTTGGGCTTTGTGCAGTGCCTGATGCAATGGGGTTTGATCCATTATTTAGGTTATAGACATATTTATAGACAAAAATAATAAAGTACAACTAGCTTGTTTTATTGATTACCTCTAATAACATGGCTTATGTCCTGTCTTTTTTATAGTTTTACTTTCAAGAAGTAACTTTTACATTCCTGTAAATTTCAAAGTCGAAGCAATTCATTCTGAGATTATAAAGTGATAGAGCATCCCTAGGTCAATGTTCCATAAACAATCAGGGCTTCTGAATGCTAAAATAAAGGGCACCAGCAATTTAAGCTGCATTTATGTTATTATTCCAAGACAGTAAACCATCCAAAATTCCAACTAAACTTCCTTGGAAAAAAAGGAAAATATTTTTTTTCTTCATTTGCTTATGTTGTATAGTACTTTGTTTATAAACTGTTATGCTGTTTCCCTGAAGAAAATTGTGAAAATGAATCCAAAGCCTGTTGGAGCCAGTGGAGCATTAGTCAGATTTGCCTTTTGTTTGTTTGTGCCTTTGATACAGAAGGAAGGTCAGGGGTTTTTTTTTAATAAAAATACAAAAATCTGATTGCAAAGCCACAAAATTGGTAAATTGGCTTGGGGGCAGGTCTGGCCCCTGAAGCTGCTTTTAAATCATGTTCTTAATTGACTGAATTTAAAATTGACTGCTCTTTAAACAACCTCATATGGATAATAAAGAGAAATTACAAATTCTTTAATTGATCATTGGGGTGTTTGTTTTAAATTTTACTTCTTTTTAATACTCCAGACTTTGTTTGACAAGATAGGCATCGCCAGAATAGTTACCTAGAAAATGAGTTCTTAGTTTCTTATACACAGATTATGGTTTTGACTCAAAAAATAGTGGCCTCTTTGCCAAAGGCAAATTGTAATCTAGCAGTCACACAAGGCCCTAAAGACTTCAGAGGAGCTGAACAGAATGGCCCATATATCTCATTTTAAAGCTTCCTGCAATAGCTTTGAGTCCAGTGAGGATCTGTATGTTGGAAAAATCTACCTCTTCACACAGCAACAGAGGAAGAAAGATTAGACAGGCACTGTATTCCCTATGTGGAGGCGTAATTTCTTTCTTTATCAGAAGGACCTCAGCAATGTGCTGTTGGATACGATAAACATGGTTTTTACCTAAATCAGGATGATGATGATGGTCTTCACTGTGTCGTCATAATTTTGTGCTGCAAGTGATGAAATCTGGGGAGGCCAGAATTTTCAAGATATGGTAAGAAAAAAGAGAAGCTGCATGTTATCTGAAAAGCTTTTAAATTTCCTAAATCTGATGAATGTGCTATGTTTTTTGAAACCACTAACGGCCTGATTACTTTTTGGGGAGACTTAATAAAAGGAGGAGCTTTAACATGTCTATCACCTCTTTGCTGCTGTGTGCATTTTGTGTGAGGCATGCACATTGAATAAATGTACATGTAAAGAGATTGTCTTAGACTCATTTACACAGTTAGGTGGATGTGCACATGAGATAAGAGTGCACAAAATTCAGATGCAGAAAGCTTTTAAAAATAATAGGACAGGGCCTCTGTTGCTGGAAGTTAGCAGAGCTCTTTTGGCATCAGGCAGTGTGAATCAGCAGAGCATCACTGAGGAGTAGAGCATCACTGGTGACCCAGCCCTTCCTGCCCTAACTCACAAATAGTGATCCTTTTGTTTCTGCTAACTGGGTGGCCCAGTGAATAAGAAATCGCTTCCCTTCTGCCCTTGCAGATGGGGGTTAGTCCCAAGCAGCCTCTGGGAGTCCCACCGTCTCTCCAGGTCCAGCTGTTTAGCAAGATCCCTCTGGACTGAAATTGCCTTTCTCCACTGTGGGGGTTTGCTTGTTCATAGGAGTGGCTGTGCTGGATTAAACTAAAAATTCAGAGGACTGTCATCTCAGTTACCTCTGGCCTTTGTGCAATATCATCTCATATGCCATTTCCAGTGCCACTTGTCCTCAAGGTGGCATGGAAGCCCAAGAGCTCGCATGCTTTCTGAAGGTGTTCGTTTTGACTTCAGCATGGCCAGGATATCCCCAAATGAATTCATTCATCCTTCCAAACAACAACAAAATAAAAAGTGATATGAAAATGGACCACAGGTAGGCACTTAGGGAAGAAGGTGTACTGAAGGCAGACTGGAAGAAACATTTGTCCCAGATCCACGGCAGGCTGCAGGTTGTGTCTTCTGCTGCTTCCAATTGTGACGTTAGGAACTTTTTTGATGGTAAAATTATTTATTGGAACTGAGCACAAGGTAGGCTGTCATCAGAAATTCTCATGAAGCTAGGGAGAAAGTGTTCCTCCACATTTCCATACAGTGTTCAAGATGATGGTATTAAAACTCTATATATGTACATGTATATTTATAGATAGATACATAAAATATATGTATAATACATATTTACAGATATAGATATACTTTTTTAAATAAAAGAAAAAACAAAAGATGGTTTGCATCTTAAGGAAAAATTATCCTGATAGTTCTCCCTAAAGGAGTAGGCTCCGCTTTATTTTTTTTCCCTTTTGTGTGAATGCTCACAGGTTGTATGTTAGGCCTATTTTGGACAAAGCCAGATATTGAAGGAGCCCTGTTCTGAGAGCACAAGATTAATCCTTCAGGATTCAGAGTTCCTGAGGGGCAGAGCTGTCACAAGCGGCTGACATTTAAAGGAGAGGAGGCTGTCTTCTGCTGTGCGAGCCTCTCAAAGGTTTTGAGAATAGGGGCTAAATGCAAACTATATATAAAGACTTGAAGGCAAGGTGCTATTGGTAACCTGTGTGACTGTAGGTGTGAACTGCCACGCTGCACTAAATTCAGGTAGATGGGATGGAATCTGTTGTTATCGCAAACTCAGCTGGTGTTTACATCCATTCAGATTCATTGTGCTTACAGAGAAGAAAAGAAAGAACAGAAATCTTCAGAGTTAGCAAAAGTTGTTGTTAAATATGTTAGGATATGATAGGAAAAAAAAAAAAAAAAGGTCAAAGACAGATTTAAACTAATTTGGAGGGATTAGGAGTCATTTCAGTGGTGCAGTAAATTAGTACAGAGATCTTTCACCTCCAGCCACTGGGTTCAAACTCATGCCAAGCTACAGACTGATAAGGAAGGAGTGATTTAAACTATATCCTTACTAGGGCATGGCCAAGGTTTCTTGTGTGTGCCTCTCTTCAATTGGAAGCCCTTTCCATTATATTCCATTTCAGGATGTGGGATTATTGCTTTGTAAATGTACAAAACTAATATATTGTCAACATTCATTAGAATTTTTGTTAAGAGTTTTGTCCTAATTGATTTAAAAGATTTCAAAACATGGCTATTTATATTAATGCAACTGGTTTAGGATGGGCATTCTTACAGGAATATGGAAGCTCTTTATGCTGTTATTTATATAAGAAGAGTTCATGTATGTATGTGTGTACACATAGTCTGTATTTATAATAAAAATACTAAGAAAGGGAATTTTCTGGGTTTAAAAACCTTAAACCCTTAATCTTTCCTTTTTAAATAATAGCTAGACTTGGATGTAACTAATGTCATTTGGATGTTCAGTACAGCATATGCTCTGAAAACCAGCCAGCTATATTGATAAGATAACCCTACTTCTCCACATACTGTGGGTGCAGATTTCTATTTAACACTGTTAAGCTGTGGATGCGAAATGAGAGATCATGCGAGGCCTTTTTCAAAAATCCGGCCATAAAACATATATTCAAATGATACCAAGTCATAAATTCATAAAAGTGAAACAGCTCCATGTTTATGTTTCTCTCACGCTCCATAACTCAGACATTTTGTGTATATGTTTGGTTGTGGCATAAGGTCTTCTTCTATCAGGAAGTTACGAAGATCTGAATAATGTTACATAAAAATTGGGAGAAAAGGTCTGGTGTTTTTCATTGTTGCGATTACTATCTGCTACATGGTATAAGTGACAGAACACCTACATCCTGGACAAGATGAGATACAGCTTTCAGTAGGTATCTCTAACTGTGTGAAATAAATATTATTTTATGTGTTTATTTTATTTTAGAAATGTATTATCATCTCTCATTGCTGAGGCAATATTTTATTAATCATTCACTCCTGGAAGAAAAGTAACATCTCACTAGTCAGTCAAGAATCCCTACACTTCTGGAAGCTGCATAGGACAGCCTTTAGGGACAGGAAAAGACCTTTTAAAGAATTAGAGGAGCATAGATGTTTGTTAATTAAAACCCAAATGTTCCACTCTTGCTTGTTGGAGTAATTCATTTTACTTCAGGAGAAGGCACTATTCATGTGTCAGTGTGAAGCACCTAGTGAAAATCCACCAATTTGTTATTTCTTAATTCTTCTCTGGGGATGGATAATTCATATTAGAGCATTTTAATTGTAGTGTATTATATTTTACTTGCAGAGTAACAGCTAGGGTATGCAGCAGTTTTCAGGGTTATTGTGTAATGGTTAATGTCTCTGATTAAAGATTATTTATGTGTTGGGGGTTTTATTATTTTTATTTGCTTCATAGACATACTTCACAAAATATCATAGGCTGGCATCTCTACAGTAGCTCGGAGCTGCTCTTTAAAATGTCCTTGACTTTAAATAAGTGTGTAGCCAGAATAGGCATATTCTTGGCTTCAATGTAATTTGCCTTAGTCCACTCTCTGACAAGGCTGTTTAGGAGGGAGGATGCTAGTGGTTTCCAACAGGAAAATTTATACTGGGAGAAATTTACTGTTTGACAGTAACACGAAAGGACGTTAGAGGCAGGTATGTGAAGGCACCTACTACAAGGGATTCAAATTTTTAATTGGGCTTTTATTTGATTCTGCAATACAAACGTTTGGAGAATTTATTAATAATTAAGTAAGACCAGTAGAGTCCTTCTGGCATCATTAGGCTTGGGGGAAGCTACTAATGTACTGCATTACTTTAAAAAATGTCATATTTTCTGCTTGAGCCATATACGGGGAGGAGCCTGAATTTGAGAAGAGGAACATCATAGGATAGCAGACTCCTTCTCTCTTGCATTTTCTTGTTTTTTTCACATGGGGTGGGGAAACGGGACACAGCCAAGAATATTTATTTTGACCGGAAAGAAACCCAAACAGTTTGAGTATTCTGTCTTAAAGAACCAGAATAGCCTAACTGCTGGCATCCCTTTCCAAGAAGGATACAGAGCAAAGTACCCTTACAGCTTTACCTGGGCTTTCAAGTTGTAATCTCTAAAACAGACCATCAGCTCACATGTGGTGCCTTCCTTCTCACATCATATTGAGGGTGTGTTGGGCTCAGTAGGGCTAACACACAGGTCTAAGGGCATTTTGAGCCTCCCAAGGTCCTCCTGGCTCTCTTCAATTCAGCACACGATGCAATAAGCAATAACGAGCTTTTCATTGACACGCAATTGCTGTCTGATTTCTTATTCTTCAGTTAATGGGTTAGTTAGTGACAGAGGGGGTGAGGATGGTTTAAGAACTTCTTAGAATCATGCCTCACTACATTCGCAGCTGAAACGAACCCAGAGCTAGCCGAGAGCCTTTCATACTTTTCAGTGTAGTATTTTAGAGACCATTAAATGTGAATTTACTTAATCCTTATGATTCCTTTGGGAGATATAAGATTGTTATTAGTCCTATTTTACAAACGGGGAAACTGAGATAGTTTCAGGCAACTAACTTCTATGTGGTGAACCACTGATGAAGCAAAGATGACAGCATAACACCTAACTAACTTCTAGCCCTCTGACTCTTCTCCAAGCCATGTTGTTTTACTGCCAGACGTACTATGTCTCCAAACCCCTTTACACCTATGCCAGCCCCAAGTGCTTCAAGCTTGCTTAAGTTCAGGCTCCAAGTAGCCCAGATTTTGCATCCAATGAATGAGATATATGGTAAATATATCTGTCAAAATGTTAATTCAAAGGTCTTGCCACACATGACATAGGCAATCTGGGAGACCATGGGGCACAGGACTGGATTTGGTCTGCAGTTTGTTTCCCTTGACTACACCAGTGCTTCTCTCAAGTTCCCTAACACAATTTCATTTCCCTCTCTCTTGCTGGAAAATCTTTGAGAGCCATTTAAAGGCAGCAGGAGCCTTGCTGAAAAGAGCCTCACTTACTGCACAGTCTTAATTTGCTCCCTAAAAACTATCCTTATGATACACTGAGGCCATGAGAGAGCAGACACAAGCCTGCAGCTGATGATTGGATCATAATGTGTAAAAAGGAAGGGAATGGGATACAGTAACATGGGGAGGCTTTAATTCTGGCACTTCCTAACGTTATGCTTGATAAAGCAACATACATTTAATTTGAGATTTAAACTGTCATTCCTTGAGTTTGTTTGTTTCCTTTGTATTCTTGGAAAGCCAAAAGGAACCGTGCTGCTTGCCATTGTAGGAGCAACTTCCTACATAGATGATGATCTCCTGTCCGACCCTGGGCCTCCAAGACTATGGCACATGCTGTTTCAGCTTCTTAGGGGATTAACAACTTTAGCTGAAAGCGTAATAAACCTTTTATCCTTTAGGCACCGGCTATTACAGGGATATGCACATCACGTTTGAATGGTGCCCTATCTAGTGGGATTGAAAAAGAAACAAAGGAGGACTGGAGGACAGCTGGGGGACAGTCCCTGGCAGCCTGGGACGGGGTGTATTGAGCCCCAGCAGTTTATGCTTTCTGAATGATTTGGCTGTTCATGGGGTTGATGCACAGGCAGCAAAGAGGAGGGTTCTGCTGGGGCGGTGGCTCCTGGGGACCCTGCCTCTTGCTGCCTTTAAACACGCTGTATTTCCTTTTTATTGCACCTGCAAGCGGTACTCGGGAGCAAGGCACTAAATTTTGTATACCGTCTGGATGTCAGCAGGCATCGCAAAGAGGAGTTTTGTATTCCAGTTAGGATGCCAGTTCAGCTTAGTAAACTGATGCAAGTGGGACGGAATAGCTCCGGGTTTGTTTTGCTCACTCTGGCGCACTGAGCCGGGCTAAAAAACATTTTCATTTTCACTTCATTTCTCAGAGAAAAAAGCTTCCCATTATTATTCTCTCCCCCTCTTTGAGAGGCTGTTTTGTTTTATTGAGAACAGACAGGAAAAGCCCTTTGTTTCTAAACTCTTCTTCCTCTAAAACTCGCCTTAGCTGTAAATGCGGGAGTAGCAGCTTAATAGGTTTTGGGCCACGCTTTTAATCCTGCAAGGTGGACACAGAAACCTGCCTTGGTCTTTTTTTTCTGTTTTTAACCTCACAAGAAATGTATAGTATTTCTGTATTGGTAACATGTTGTTGATTTATAAAGCAGATTACCAGCATGCTGTATGGGCTGAGTTCATGATCTATTTTCAGTATGTCCATCCTTGGACCCAGCTCTGACTCCAACAGAAAGTGTCACCCTTCTGACTTTCAGCTGTCGGCATAAGGTAAAAATACAACTTTCAGCAGCCACAATGCACCCGTGTGTGCTCATCCCCTGGGTCTTGGGTAATTATTTGAAATACTTGTGTCAGAAAGCAGAGACAGGGAGGGTGCCAGGGTAGGGATAAGGGGCAGCTGCAGCCGTACAGGTGTCAGCAAAGTGCCGAGCAATGCCACGTGGCAGAAAATACTGCAGCTACCTCTTGCATTTTGTATAAGCAATTTTCCAGTCTGTTGTCTTCTGTCAAATGCAATGTTCTGAGACATTTAAATAAAATAAATATTGCTGTTGAGTTATATTTAGAGCCATGTGAAATTTCTCTAGTGAAGCTTCCAGCCAGGCAAAACATGCTGGCTTTCAGGTTTCCATACCACTTGAAGCTTCGTCTGGGTTTGTCGAAGGGCTTGCTTGTGAAATCTGTTGGCGAATGCGGGCTGCTTTTCAACGGTGGCCAGCGGAGGCTCTGTTTGTGGGCTCCGCCGGGGAGATTTGGGCAAACCAAGGCTGTGTCCAGGTGAGCCTTGGAAGAGAGCTGAGTTTCTCGCAGGTGGAAGGTCAAAAAAGCAAATGATGTGACAGGCTGCTGATGGAAATTGAAATGAAGGTTTGCATAAACCTCCCACCCCTGCTCATCGTAATCACTGAGCTTTCACATTTGCCTATCTTCCCAGACGTGCGTTGCTTATCTAATGAGACCCAGCACGTGTGGGGGCTGATGAGCGTAGGTGCATGGAAATCCCTCGGGAGGTGGGTTGGGAGCCTGCTGGCACAGGGACAGCGGGACAGAGCGAGCTGCCCCTGGTTTGGGCTGGCCTCCTGCCTCCCTCCCTCTCCCTACCGAGTGCAGGGCAGCTCCCAGCACACTGCCTCTGCCCCAGGGGCTCACCTCACCCCAGAGCCTTCCTGGGGCACCATTTTGCCCCCTGGGGTGCTGTCAGGTAGAGCACAGCCACTCGGCTGGATTTCGAGGCTCCTTGAGCATGGATGTGTTAGGTCTGCACGTCCCTTTCGCTTTCCAGAGGGAGGCCAGCGGTACACCAGTTTGTGCAGCGAGCTGCTGGTGCCACACAGGCTCCAGTGCGTGTTTTACTGTGCTTTTCCTCCGATACTAAAATACAGTCAAAGGGCTTTTGATAAAGTGGCAAACACTATTCTCTCTCCCTTGTCTCTCTCCCTCTTCCTGGCGAGATGGGGAGGGGAGGCTAAGCATGCCTTTAAATCACTGTCCTTCCTCTTCATAAAGAGTCCCAAAATAAAATATACAAAGACTGTATTTTCAAATAGATATAAATGAGGAAGCAGGCGGATTTGTTCACAGCAGCGGTGGTCTAGCTGTGAAGGTTATGTAATAAAATAGAATTTTAAGCAGCCTTTAAAATAAAAACATGCATTGCCTAAAAGCTTTTTAAAAAATATTTTAACTCAGTAGGACCCTTCTTTTGTTCATTTAAAAGTTAACCTTGTTTGATAACGTGCTAGGAAGGGGCATGGAAACCTTTATTCTTCCAGAGGGTTGAATTCTTTTGTGAGATATGATAGACAAAGCTGGCATCCCTTGTACAAGATATGTAAAGCCTGTCTCCAGACATTGTGACATTGCTACAGACAGAGTTTGTCATCCATAAATTTACAGCTTATTTCAGTCTATTCATAAATTGACTAAATTTTTTTTTGAAAGAAAAAAATATATATAGGTGTATAAAATACCCAGTTACAGGTTGTGTTCTATTTAGCCCTTGATTGAAACGTATTGCTCCTCAGTATCTTTTAGCTATGAAAATTATAATATGGAACAGAGATTAGAATGAAATTATCATGGCTAGAAGGCATTTACTCAGTGGTGGCAGCCACATAAACCTGAGCCCTGAGAATGATGATAATGCATTAGGTTCTGCATGCCCGATATTATTGCTGTACATTATGTATGTTTCATTTATACTATTTCGCACACACCAGCAACGCTGACAGATAGGTAATTACTCTCTGCGCCAATGAACACTTATCAGCCCCGCCGCTGTTTATTGCTGGGATGAAGTGCGCTTGTCAGTCAAGGTCACTTGTTTGTGTGTCCTTTTTAATAGTTCTTTCACAGTTGTTGAACTTTGCGGGCGGTTCTTATGGCAGACTTTCAGCAGGTTGCTTTACTACTTCGCCTGCCTTATCAAAGTCATTTGTATTTATCACTTTAATTGATAAACAACCGAGTTGCAGGAAGCAGAACTGGAGAGAAGAAGGAGCATATTTTGCTGGTCAGCTGATCTGCGGGGATGATTGGTCATGGATGACCTCAAAAGCAGCGTTTTGCAGAGACCCTCAGACCCTGCTGTGCCACCAGCATAAGCTGCTGAAATCTCTTGTGATAAAGATAAACATGAATTTAATGGCCATGGATACGACCACAATCTGCAGGCTGCTGTAGGGCTGCTGCTTATGCTTTTTGGCAGAATATTTGCCATTCCTGAAAAGGGTTCTTATTGTTTGCACCCTCAGGACATGCACGCAAAAGACCAAGCCACTTTGTTTGCCTTCAAATCAGGGTTTCCTTTTCTGCAAGAAGCCTCACAGAAACTCTGTATTATTGCATCAAATATGTTTTCCAGGCTATGTGTGTGACTCTGAAATTTAAATTTTTCTGTTCTTCAAAGCAGTAGTGTCAAAGGCATTATGGCAAGCCCATAATTTCATTGATTATAGAGAAAAAAAAATCACAAGTTTTCTCTTTTTTTCTTTTTCTCTTTTCCTTCCTTCCTTCCTTCCTTCCTTCCTTCTTTCTTTCCTTTCTTTCCTTGCTTCCTTGCTTCCTTTCTGTTTGCTGCTGAAGCTTTATTAGAAAAAACAGAATAACCTCTAGGATATAATAATTTATCCAGTCAAGATAACTGTAGCTATTTCCTTAAGCCTGTAATCAGCCTGAGTTTGTGTGTTGTGAGATTTATACCGCAGTTCCTTATTACCAAAGAAACAGTTTAAAAGGATTTATGTAGTGTGTACAGTGTGTGTGTCTGGAATTTCTGTGTGTGTTCCCAACTTCTGCACTCTGGTATCTCCTTGGTCCTTTTAGTAGAGGGCACTATTTTGAAGTGGAGACCGAACATTCAATTAAATGCAAATTTTATTCAGGCATTAAAGCAGAATCACATTCATTCATTAAATTCAAATGATGCTTTTATTTAGAAAAATATATCAGTACATGATAGCATCATGTGCTGCTTATAAATAGCGATGGTGATCGGGTTGTGCAAAAGTATATAATTTCATTATTAAAGGATTTAAACTCCTTACAAGGTGCATGGTGTCCGTGAATGTTTCACTTAATTTGATTACATCCATAAAAAAAGCATTTCACTTACAAGGGAGGCAGTGGATCTCCTGTCTTACAGCACTGTTCTAATGCATTACGATCCCAATCTCACATTTGAAGGTCCTGACTTGGCTGGACATGTTTAATATTAGGGATGCATAAATGCAGATTTGAGCAAATCGGTTCATTTCGGAATCTAGCCTGCCAAGTTTACACATTTTCAAACCACTTCCTTTTCTTAGTTCTTACTTACCAGAGTGTTACAAAGAAAGGGTTTTGATCTCATGTAGATAGCATAGCATTAATTACCCTGACACTAATTAAACTGCATCAAACAAATACCACCGTGTTCCTCAGGGGGACAACAGAAGGCAGTTTAAAATAATTACTGGAGCTTCATGCATGTGTGAAGTTTTCATTACTCCTAGGACACAAGCAAAAGAGATTTGATATCATTAAAATCCCCCCCTTTAGTGTTTGCAAAAAATGACTAAAATTTCCTCGGAGCATATTGATGTCTAAATAGTAGTGATTTCAGTTCTTGCGAATAGTAACTTTTCTTTAAGAATTGTAAGCCTGTGAAGCAGGAACAGGTGTTCCAGTCCTCATTCTGGTATGATTATGTATTAGCTTATGTTTGTCAGACCATTTCATTAACCACCCACTGCTATCACATATACATATACTTTGTTCTTTCTGAACCATGAAATGAAATGCATATATCTTCACTAATGCTTGCTATCAATGTAAATGAGAAAAGGAGGCTTATTACCAATCACTGCTGCTGTGAAGCACACACCTCTGTACAGTTACAGGTAATAAACATCTTTTTGTAAGTAGGAAGCAAGATATATTGAGTTCTGCATACAATAAGAAGCAGACATGCCTTCCACCCTACTTGCGTGTTAATAGGTTGCAATTCCCAGCAATGAGTACACATTCAACAGGACATCCTAAAGCACATATCCGAACCAGAAGGCGCTATTCCTTTTCATGCTCGTTTATCTTTTGCAGATGTTTTGAAGGTAGCAGAACTTTAGTGGTTAACGGTTAATGGGCAGCTTCTCCAAGGGAAAAAAAAAAAAGTGTGTTTGCGCCACTGAGCAAGTGCTGGTTTCTGGATCAGTGATCGCTACTGTCAAAGCCTGCAGCAGCGACACCAGCAGCTTTACAAGGCCCTTTGAAAACGTAGGTGGAAGAGTGATGTCCCTGCCCTGGGCAGGAGCTTGGACCAGACAGTCTTTGGAAGGTCCCTTCCAACCCAACCCATTCTATACGGTTCCACAAACCACATACCAGCAAGCAAAGATGACACCAGAGACAGTAAATGCAGAAAATCTGTAGTTCCAAACTTGATGCAAATGCCGTATTTTGCTAATGCTTACTTGACTATGCATGAAGTGCTGCTTTCCCTTCTCCAAGTTCATGTGTGTGCATGCTTCATACTTCCCAATCCTCTAAAAGCCACCTAAACTATTGCACATGGGCATTTAGCCTCTTTATTTCTAGAGGTCTATACAGTGTTGGTAAACTTTAAATTTAGTACTGATGGCAATTGCCTATGGCTTAAGGTATGTGGAGAGAAAGTGTTTGTTTCTAGATCTGCACTAGTCGTAACATTTAGAGTATGTGATTCTTTCTCAGAATTTGATGAGGTATGATTTGAATGCATATAGTCATGTATCATAACCCACTTATTTTCTGTCTCCTTTGAGGAACTATTTAAAAGATTTATCTGTAATAGAAGGTCCAGTGATGCTGGTGGTGCTTCTTTTTTCTTTTTTTAAATTAAAGTAATGCCTTGATATTACTAAATCTGCTCCCTGGAATATAACATTGCATTAAGGTTGTGCAATCGACAGACTAAGTAGAGATGATCAAAACTGATTGGAGAGGAAATACAAAATTAATCCAGTTGTAGGATTCTGTGAACCCAACAAACACGCACAGCAGAGTACTTTTATTTCTTTGGAGCCAGATGGTTTGTCCTATTTTAAGCTGATAGATTCTTCATGCATTTCTTTTGGATGTCATTGGTTTTAACTGCCAGACAGTATCTACTGTTAGAAGTTTCCTTATTCCTGGATTATTTAAAGAGTATTTTTGGCACATTCGAATGATCATACTGTACACCAAGTTAATTTTTCCTTACACTTAGCTCATACGTGAAAAAAGTGTTTATATAATGAAAAAAACCCTCTAAAATGAACAGTTCTTTTTTTCCTTCTTTTGACATGATGTTGACAGAAGTCGCTTTGATGTAGTTTAGAGTCATGAATTTTCTATCTGTTCTGTTTTTCCTGGGGCTCCATCTATTCAGACATCCTGATCTGTCATTTTGCAACACTTTGTGAAGTGCTTGACAGATAGCGGTTTTGACAAGTGCTGGACATCAGCAGCAATTCAGAATAAGCAGTGTATATTTCTCCAGGTAAAGTGACAAAACGTCTAAAAGCGTAAGAAGAACTGTACAGTCTTCAATCACATTTAATGTTACAAAGCAAGACTTTTTCTGCTTTCTCCATTTGTTCTAGTAGTGTGCAGTGGCTCAGACTCGAGTATTTGCTGGAATTTTGGACTGAGAACTTTCTGTTTTCTTTTTGTATTTCCCAATGCACAACTAATTTCTCCAATCTGATTAAAAAATGAAAGGGCTTTCTGAGACTGAGATCTGGAAGAGTGCAGCACAGATAGTGTTTCATGTAGTAAAAATTTCCAGTGTGTTCTAGTATTTGACATAACAATATGTATGTGATCAATTATCCCTGTGTTGTGGGGATTTTTTGTAATGCCTTTTTAATTCTACAAATAGGGTGTATAAAGAACATAATTTAGTAAAGTCACCATTATTGATCAGTCATTCTGTTTCCTGTTCCACTTCTCAATTCCTTTCCTGATGGTGGTTTATGCTATATCACCCATAGTTACTCATAGATTCCATATTTACATTATGTAGTATATTGAAAATGTAAAACATTTCATATAATTATTTTGCATCTGTATTCACTCAAGAAACAGCTGTTGAAAGTTGAGGGGGATGCAAAATGGCACAGCCTGAAGATGTTCTTGTTCATTCAGCTAACTCCTTTTTGATGTGATACCTACTGGCAGGGTTGTGTGGTGAATTCAACTTCTTTGACAGCCATCAGCCCCACTGACCAGTAGTTTCAGTTTTTGTAGTTAGGGGAAAGATGAGAAAAAATATTTCCATAATTTAGATTTTTTTTCAGCTGCTGGATCGAAAGCCCCTGCCAACAGCTATCTAAATCAACACCATGCCAACATGTTCTGTAGTCCGAAGGTCACTCAAACATCTGGCCCCACAGTCTTGTTCTTTAAGGTTTGTCACTGGGCAGCATCTGTTTATAGATTCTTTCTCAACCTCTCTTTGATCACTTTGACAGCAAAAAGAAGCTTCTATCACCCTTGATGTGTTAGGATAAAAATATCAGGAACATCAGACCATTATAAAATTTGGTGCAATTTCATATAATACTGTATCTCCACTTTCAGTTTCTCAAGCTTAGTTTTTTTTTTCTTGGTTAAGTTAGAGGGAATTATATAGTACTCTCTGCTGTTAAGATTAAAAAAAAAAAAATGTCAGAGCTGATATGTTCAGTGGGAATGTAAAAATGACTACACTAAGCAGGTCTTGCTCAGCTGAGCTTGGTCAGCATTTAAAAAAAAACTTTGGAAAGTGAGCAGAGACGGCATATTTAGCTCTGGTCTATTTTGAGTAACGTGTTATCTAACTCTCTCTAGCATGTCTGTCCTATGTACTCGTACAAAGAGTTACGTATTTCATAAAGTTTTATGCTCCTATGTCTTTAGATATTTCTCTTACAAATAATCATGGGGAAAAATGGAAATATCATTGCTTCCCTGTTTCCCTTAACTAACTTTCAGTTAACTTTTAGATCTAGTGTTTCAAAACAATGTGAAACTTCTTGCTTTTTTCTAGAGAAGAATAAGTAGGCTCTCTTTACACTGGCCTTTTGCTTTAAAAAAATGTTTGGTAGTCTTTGACACTGTTAGATCATATTTATGAAAATTCCTGAAGACTACTTTGCACCATGATGGAAAAGATTTCAGATGACATGTTTTCTTATGGAGTCTTGTAGTCCTATCCTCGTTGAAGATGACTTTGTTTGAAGATGTGTAACCCCAGGACAGACACAATCTGTAATATGACTGCAGAAAATTATGTATATGTGGAATTCATTTTTGCTTATGCACTTCCAGAGTTTGTGGCAAATGCTGCAGACAGCCCTAGAGTCCTTTGTCACTCCGTGGAATTGGTACAGCATGGTATCAGCCATTCAGGCTTCTTCATCTTCAGCAGAGAGGGGTCTCTGAGTGAGAACTTAGTTAAATGTACACATAAAGCCCTTAGTCCTGTACCTCTGCCATGGACAGTCACCTCAGTTCTGTAATGGTGGTTTTATTGGTATATATCCATCTGTTGGATAGAAATGAGCTATGAGCTCATTTCACCTAGGCTATTGACAGCCAATAGATAGCTCAAACTTTTGACCATCAGCAGCCAAGAAAATAACCATATGTGAAAGCCAGGAGCAGACACATCTTAGTTGGGCTCTGTGTAGCCATATAAAATGATGTGGGAATGCATATATCAAATGGCCCAAGTGAGAGGGCTACAGCCCCGCTGTTCTCTCAGGTGCCATTGTCCTGGGCACTGGGTGCATGGAGCAGTCTCTTCCTAGATGCTGGTAGTGTGACAAGAAATGGACACCTGAGCAGCAAGGGTAGTACTGTTGGCAGATTGGAGCTGTAGGTGAAAACTCTGTTTTCCCCAGGAATGGAGCTAAGCCATGAGTCTTGGCAGTAGAGAAGATAAGTTCTGCAGGGAAGAGAAGAAAGACAAAAGGTAAGGCAGGTGTGGCCTCCTTCCCCAGTAACACACCCCACATCTGAGGTGCTCAGAATGAAGAACTTAATCCTCACTGAACCATGTCCGGTAGCTTTGAGGGGCAAGATGACATGGACAGTTGATCAGGTTTCTAGTTGTATGAAAGAGGGGAAAGGTCAAGCTTCAGATAAATTTTCAGGAAGAAGTGGCAACATTTTGTTGTAATCTAATATGCAAAGAAGGCCAAGCCTAAGACTGTAGATCTGAAATATACAGAGGGTAGGCGCTTCCATAGTAACTGTGAAAGAAATGTAGGCTTTGAATTTAAATTCCAGCTAGCACATTTAATAGTGTACAAACTGTTTAGGATATATTACTTCAGGGTAATTCTGCCCAGAATCTTACTTTTTATTAAAGCAATGTTGTGAAATGGGTCAATCTCTGTTCTCCTCTCTCTTACTTTGGTGTCATGATGTTTTCCCTGCAGTTTCTCTTTCTGCATAATCTTTCAAGTCCACTTGGAAGTATGACCCGTACTCCTTTTCCTGCACTTTACTGCTTTTAACTGTACATCTCTTAATCCCCATCTTCTTGTCTTTCTTCCTTTAGTTCTCCTTTCCTTTGTAGCAATATTTTATCTATTCTCTTTGTCTAACACAATCTCATTGCTGAAGGGATGAATTAGTGACAAGAAGTCATAGTCCTCTCCATTCATTTACAGACAGTATTTGACTCAGGAAATCTCAGCTGAAGAAGACAACATAAGAAAGCAAAGACTATTGGGTAGGAATTTTGCCCCATAATGTTTTTGTAGAACAGCTGCAGCTGGTATCAGCTGCAAGAATCAGAAGGTTTCGTCCTACTAGTGGTGCTAACAACAGAAAGACATAGGTTCTTTGTGAGGAAAATAAAGCAGGTTTGGAAATCAGAAAACCTGCTGTACCCTCTGCGGTGGATTGTAGAGGCTCATTCTTTGAGGTAGTACAGGCTTGAGCAGGATGCTGAATGTTAGTGCTGATTGCACTGAAAAATCATATTAGCTAGAACTAATAGTCTTTCTTTGTATAACCCACAAGTTGCATGATTTTAAGTTTTAAGATGAACACAGGAACTCTCCAGGAATCCAAAGACCTGGAAAAAAAAATGAAAGATTCAGGTAAATATTATTCCTTGCGTATGGCTCAAATATAGTTAAAACTTAAGTCAAAACTTCAACTGACGAAGTAAAAAGCTAGATAGGAATGAGTTTATGTGAAAAATAATATTGTGAGCAGCACAGTGAGCACACACCTGAAGCAGTATCCTTGTCAGCACTATGGCTGTAGACATGAGACCTCTGCTTCACTACCTGCAAAAAAGCATATATTGGTTTGTGTGTTTTTATCTAGCATTTTTCTTTTGCGAGTAGATTTTATAATTTATTAATACAGAATGAGCAAGCTCTTGGTCTAGGGGTATATCTGAATGAAGACTATGTATTCTCTTCTGTCTGTTTCTGGCTTCCTTCTTCCCCTCCCTAAGTCATAAACCTGATTTATTAACATTTTGTGTTTGTCACTTTATGTTTAAAGGTAATAATGGTCAAGATGAGACTAACAGCTTCCCTAGCTGGGTTTCATGTCAACTCCAGGGCCAGGAGTGGATGTGACAGAAGAAGCACACACAGACATGGGCCTTTTGCCTCTTCCCGTTTTTGCGAATCTGTGACTCGGGACTTTTTTGACCTATGAGCAATATTTTTGTAATTTTGGGCTTTCCATCCATGGATTTTGCTAATTCTTTGGTTAACATTTCAAACTTTTAACTTCTACACTAGAGTTTCCACAGACACCCTGCCAGGCTGCTTTGATGCCCTCTAGTTAAAGGGCAGCCCTTGAAAACCTATGGGATCTGGACCAAGATACTGCATTCTTGCTCCCTGGAGTTTATAATTTTTATTTCTTTTGTTTTCTGCCTGTGTAGATCTTTGGGTGACTCCCAAATCTATTGCTTCCTTTTTCAGCTTGATGTTCTCTGTTGTTTTGTTCTTGATCCTGTTCTCCTTTCTCTTTCCTTCTTCCCTTTACAGGAGCTTATCTCAGGCAGCTCTGCCCAGCTGACTGGTTGGGAAGGTGTCTGCTGTGCTCTCACACAGTAGAGACAGGACCCACCAGCCGAGCGCTGGGTGTTATGGGCACATCGTGAATGGAGCCAGCACAACCACCGAGCATGCCTCTGCTCAGCCATGATGTTGAGCTGGGCAGGGAGGACAAGCACAGGACTGAGGACGTTCTGGTAGTTAGAAAACTGTCATTTTAGTGGGATTATCAGCTCCATTTTTGAGTCAAAAAGGGATTCTAATTAAGAACATGGGCCGTTAGTATGTCAGTGAGGTCTTTAAGATGAGATGCGGGCGTTGCTCTGTGTTGTCTGTGAGCACAACTGGTTTAAAGCCCCTAGCAAGACATCCCTGACTCATTGGCTGCAAGGCAGAGTTGAACTGATGGCTGATGTTTGTTTTCTGTGATGAAACATCCCATACATGATATTGAAGGCTGAGGAGCCTTTTCAAGGCAGACCAGAATATTTTATGTAAACAAATAAGTGGACTGAATGCTGTACAAAATGGCATATTACAGAGGCTATAAGTATTTTGCCGCATTTTTTGCACAATGAGGCTCATAACTGTTTATACCACCTGTAATTAAAAATGAGGTAATCCCAGCAATTTGAAAAGTCTTATATGATTAACATCTGTTTCCTAGTTGCTTGCTGCAGTGAAAGATAATTAATTGTAAAGACATTTTTAGAAGCAATGCAACAATCTTCTATAACCAAAAGCAAATGTTTAAAAAGTAAGAAAATTGATAATGCAATTAGTTATGTGTATATTACAATAATCTAACTTCCTTGGTAGAAAGTTGATGTCTAATGATAGTATTATCCACACATTAAATTGAAATGAACAATAACATTCTCTTTATCATTGCAGTCTAGGAAATGACAGATGTAATGTAACTATAGTTCTACAAAGTTGCTTTGGTTGATTTCAGAGCAGTTCTTGGAGATGTGTATTTATTTGTATTCATTGGTAGATATTCACAGAAGGTCCATCTCTATATATCCTGAAAGGATGTTTCAGATAGGCATTTTAAGACTTATTCTAAAATGGGTTCATAGGCTTTACATTGTAACAATGTTCCCAAATTTCACAAGTGGATCTATGTCTAGATCATGGGTTAATGACACTGTGTCCACCTCCTCTTGAGCTTTAACCTGTGCCTTAAAAGCAGTGACTCCACAAGAAGCATTCACTGAACATGAATTTTAGTTAATTGTAAACATTATATTTTGAACTTAAACACATTATTTCCAAAACAAACCTTAGTGAAGCAAACAATAAACATAAACAATTAATTTTTTAAATGGCAGTTTACAAAAAAATAAATAAAAGGAATTGTTGATAATAGGTGCAGAAAATTATTAGTACACAGAGTTACTGCAAGCTGTTGTGCTGAACATTTTCCTGAAGAACTGTAAACTCTTAACCAATTGGGTGTATGGTTATAATTTACCTAGAGTATTTTTCTAATATTACAGATGGCAGTAGAAGCTCAGGATTAAATTACTTATCTGGTATTCAATTAGACTTCAACAGGTTCCTTGTGATATAACAAGAAAATGAGCATTTAAAGTCATATCAGTTGTAACAGTAAAATGCACAAGTAGGTAAAATACAGGACTGATAGTAAGGAAAATGTCAGCTCCATATAGGTGTGTGTAATAATGTGTATGTTATTATATAAATTGTGAATGTATACTTTGTTATTTATTCATTATACAGGAGAGAGGTCAATATGAGCTTTTTCAGTAAAAATTAAGAAACATATCTTTTGCCAGTAGCAGGAAAATGTTTGTGTGAAATACAGAGGGGTAAAAGGATGTTTTTGTGCTTGATGTGCTGTTTGTTGATGTATTTATACATATATATACATAGAGATATATTTCTCTAATCGTAAGTAGTCTTTACAGCAAACCACGAATCATAGAATCATAGAATGGTTTGGGTTGGAAGGGACCTTAGAGATCATGAAGTTACAACCCCCCTGCCATTCAGAAAGTAACACCCCCCCTGCAATGGCCGGGGACACCTCCCACTAGACCAGGTTGCTCAAAGCCTCATCCAGCCTGGCCTTGAACACTTCTAAGGATGGGGAATCCACAATTTCTCTGGGAAACCTATTCCAGTGTCTCACCACCCTCACAGTAAAGAATTTCTTCCTTATAGCTAATCTAAATCTGCCCTCTTCCAGTTTAGATCCACTACCCATCATCCTGTTTCTACATGTCCTTGTAAAAAGTCCCTCCCCAGCTTTCCTGCAGGCCCCCTTCAGGTACTGGAAGGCTGCTGTAAAGTCCCTTCGGAGCCTTCTCTTCTCCAGACTGAACGATCCCAACTCTCTCAGCCTGTCCTCATAGGGGAGGTGTTCCATCCCTCTGATCATCTCCGTGGCTCTCCTCTGGACCCACTCCAACAGCTCGACATCCTTCTTGCATCAGGGGCCCCAGACCTGGATCCAGTACTCCAGGTGGGGTCTCAGGAGAGCAGAGTAGAGGGGCAGAATCACCTCCCTCAACCTGCTGGCCACACTTCTCTTGATGCAGCCCAGGATCCAGTTGGCCTTCTGGGCCGCAAGCACACACTGCTGGCTCCTGTTCAGTTTTTCATCTACCGACACCCCCAAATCTTTTCCTCAGGGCTGCTCTCAAGCCATTCTCCTCCAAGCCTGTATATGTGCTTGGGATTGCCTCGATCCATGTGCAGGACCCTACACTTGGCTTTGTTGAATTTCATGAGGTTGGTGTGGGCCCACCTCTCAAGCCTGTCAAGGTCCCTCTGGATGGCATCCCTTACGTCTAGCACGATGACTGCACCACACAGCTCTGTGTCGTCGTGAAGTTTGCTGAGGGTGCACTCAATCCCACTGTCCATGTTGCCGACAAAGTTGTTAAATAGCACCGGTCCCAGTACCAGTCCCTGAGAGATGCCACTAATCACCGGCCTCCATTCAGACATTGAGCCATTGACCGCAACTCTCTGAGTGCGACCATCCAGCCAATTCCTTGTCCAGTGGGTGGTCCATCCATCAAATCCATATTTTTCCAATTTGTCCACCAGGATGTCGTGTGGGACAGTGTCAAAGTGTCTGCTGTGTGATTCTCTTTCCTACAGAGAGTCGATATGCTCTTCAGAGGAAGAGTATGATGTGCCAGACCGTGTCCTGTTGTTGGGATGAAGAGCAGCAGAGGCTCAGAAGCTGGAGGAAGCATGAAGGAGTGGAAATTTATTCAATAGTTGCTCTGTAAGAACTTTGCTGTATGAGTTTTGGACTTGATGTCTGATTTCTGCTACCTTCCAGCTGACTTCACGTGGTGGCACACATAGTATCTCCTGGGCTCTGCCTTTACGTAGGGGAAATCTGGACTTGCAGGAGCTCCTGTGAGTTTCAGCACGTATTTGTCAAAAGAACCTGTGAATCCTCTTGTTATAGTTGAAATGGGTCCCAAAAAAAAAAAAAAGGGTAATTTTTTACCCTTATTTAAAAACCACCCCAGATTCATGGATTAGGTGAATGACATAAAGCTTGTTTTTACTTTCTTTTTATGGTCGGTATGTGGCCTTGGCCTTGTCTTGATGGTTTGAGCTAGCAGAGCTGTAGCAACACTCGTCACTGTGAGTGGAGAGTATTTCACACAGTGCTGCTCATCGTTTCGATCACGAGGTCATCACCTGCAGAAGGCACTTCAGAAGCAGTACATTTCTTTTCTTTTTCCTTACGATGCACTTGGAGCAGGAACTCTTCAAGCTAACCAAGCATCAAATCACATGAAAATAAAATCAAACCAAACAAAATCAAAAACAGAAAACCACCAACAACAAAAAAAATCCACCTTTGGACATTTAGATCCCTAATCTGTAAATAGCTGCATGCGTAATTCTGCAGTGTGTCTTGAATTAAGCGTTTGCTTGTGTTCTGCAGGACTGGGAACCATATATTGCACAGTGCTTAAATTTGTTGCTGGCATGTTAAAACCACAATATTCTAATGTACGTGTCCTGAATTATATAATACCCTTTCTAATTTTCTTAATGCTGTGAGTCATTCGGCTTCTGGGCATTAGTTAAGTTGTTACATAGACGATTTCCCTCATAATTGTAGACAGTTTTGCTGCCTTGTTTTTCTCTTTTTCTTTGGCAAACAGGATTGTTTCACTAGTGGTAATAGAGTTGCCTGTTGCTGTTGCAAGTTTAGCCAGCTGTGAAGCTGCGCTTAGATTTGTTATTACCCTGCACTTGGTTACGAAATGCAGCCTATTAATTATTTCACTAAAATGTAGACACTGGGCCCGATCCTGGGGGATATTCTACTTTCTCCTGTAACTTTACATTCCCATTGATTTTAATGGCAGTTCAGGCTTTCTTTACGTTCATGTGTAATTTCCCTTGACTTTCACTGCCTGTTCCTTCTAGATACTTCAGTCAATATTTTCCACTGTTGATTAAATTCAGGTTTCTGCTCAGGAGCTGTCACTGTAACTTCTATTCTCTTATTTCCCCCTCAATGCTGTCATTGAACATTGAGGTGTTCAGGGGTGGAGGTCAGGGGTACAACATTTCTGATTCACTGTGGAGCAGCTTTCCAGAATAATACCCATCTTTAAGTATTAAAACATTTGACCTGTAACCCACCTTGGTTGCAGCATTTGACTTAGTAGCTCCATTCTGACTTTTTTTTTCCTTTGGCTCTGGTGGTATTGCAGTGGACTTGTTGAGAACAAGTTAATAGCTATCATGACAATTTTTATTTTCTAAATGAAACAATGCCCCCTGGTGCTCTAGGATTCAAGAGGTCTGATTTTACAGTCAAAATAAAAATAAAACCAAATAAAATCTTTTCGGACAGATACTTCTTGTCCCTAAATCTGCCAGCTACCACTCAAATGCTGTCACTATCACTAACAGGGGATGGGGAAGAACACTGTCAGCACTGAGCAACAAAGAGAAGTCACAAGGAGAGTAACAGGGCATAAAAGCACACTTGAAAAGTGACACACGTTGGTTAGGCAGGGTATAAGCAAGTTACAGAAGAGAAAAATAAAATGAAAGGGTCAAGACAAGAAACAGTCTAATGAAAGGAACAGTCAGAGAAAAGTAAAATTAAAACTGTCTGCTTAATGAAATGTAAAATCTAGATAGTGATAGAGAAGAAGCAATAATATTAAAAAATGGAAGTACTTTTTATAAAAAGATTGAATTTAATAAAGGTATTACAGAAGAAAAGGACAAAGAGGGTAAGCATGAGAAATATGCAATCAAGAGCATTAAATTAAAATGGCAAATCTAAAAAGGAAGAGAAAATAGAAGGTATGTATTAAGTGCATGAATGCTGCTGAAATAAGTAGAATAAATGTAGTCTGATATTATCTGTGCACTAGCAAAATAGAGTATTGATGCAGAAATTTAAACCAAAGTCCCTCCAGAGTAAAAATATAAGCAAAGCTGATAAACAATGAAATAAAACAGTTGATCTCTTTTCAGTTTAGCCTGTCACTAGCATTTGATTTTATAAAAATTCAGGTGCTAAATTGTAAAATGATCCCTGATGGGCATGGAACGTATGTGAGCCACGAGAATGTTGTTTGTCCTGTTTGCAGACAGCAAACTTCAGTGCAGTGTGCCTTCACGCAGCCTAACAGCTGGTGGAAGACTCAGCTTTTGAAGCCTGATCAACAGAGCAGAGAGTGCCATGAATCGCTATTTCTAATGGAGCATGGGGGCTATGAACACTATCAGAGCTATCTGTAAAGCCAGAACAGACAGAAAAAAAAATAAGAAAGGCAAAGGAAAGCACCCTGTTGCTGCAGCTGCAAGATTTGTAAACAAACCATGTACTCAGGTTTTGGTGTTTTTTTTTTTTTTTTCCGATTGCAGGCAAGGATAAAATAGCACAGCTCAGAAGCAGGGATGTCTGAAAATGGCTTTAAGGTAGCTTTATGTTCCCACAGTCCTGGAGCAGCAATGAGTCAGTTCAAGTCCCTCAGTGTAAGTTAGAGTAGCCTGAAGGCTGCTCTAAATCATTCTGGCTGCCAGTGACCCTGTAACAGCAGAGAGGGGTTGCTGGGGCATAGCAAAGTCTTGGCTGTACTTCTCTTCCTTCAGCCATGTCCTCTAGCCTGGCCAGAGGAGCTGTGGGGAGAGGGGTGAGGGGGAATCAGGGGAGAAGAAGAGAAGGGAAAGCACAGAAATTACCGCGATGCCTGTTCTGCTGGAAGACCCCTGCTTCTGCTATGGCTGGCAGAGGTCCAGCGGCTGACTGCGGTGGGACTGGTTCCAGCATGGGCAGGAGAGATTCTGTGGCTCTGCCATGGCCAGGTGCAGTGTAGGGTTTGTGTTTAAAAATCTGCTTTTCAAAAGCGTTTTTGGAGAGTTCTTTAGGTGACATAGAGTCCCCTTTCCCTGGGAGTCTCATCGTGATGGTAACTGGTGTGTAGGTCCTACATGTTGGCGGGTGTAACCACCATGGTCAGTTTTGTTAGTGTACAGATGTTAAGCAGATACTATTCCTTACCCAATATTATTTGGCCTAGCAAGAGAAATATTTAAATTGATGCTGCTATGGGGATTTATACCACTAGTCTTGCTCGCGATTTTAATTTGGTTTTTATTTACCTGTTCTTATAAACTAAATGCATATCCCAGATTGGGAGAAAAACATGAAACTATGAGTTGATTTTTCCTTTCTTTTTTCTTTTAAGAGGAAATTTCTAAAGAATATAAATACCAAATATCAGCAATAATTTTTTGTTCAGTAATCCTAACTTCAGAGATTTACAGTTGGCATTTGGATGGTTTGATGTTGTTGTTGGTCCCCTCTCAGGTGACCCAATTTGCAATAGAAGCTGCAGTTAAGAGTGTGATGTATTTCCAAACTCTTCTGTAAATGTCCAAATCTTGCTACTTCAGCATGAGCAAAATGTTTGTGGCTTAGAAGAAGACCATGATGCCTGCCAAGCCAAAAGGCATACATTCTGAAACTTTCCCTTTCTCCCTCTAAGCAGTGAACAGCCCAACCTTACTAGTGGCTAGCCATCAAAACTGGAATGCTGTCTAACTGATTAGTAACAACAGGTAATAGAGCAGGCTGATAGAAGAGATCCTGCAGCAGAGGAAAAATTATTATCCTTTTTAATAATTCCTTAAAAGCAGTTCCTAAAATTTCCTTTTCAGTCAACTGGGTATTCCGTGGTCTGCAACAGTAGAGTGATTTTTTGAAGTAATAAGCAAGACCATTGGTCTTATAAATAGTAGATATCTCCTGTCTTGCATATCTCTGCAGTTATGCAGAGACATATTAGACATATGCATAACCTGCACATCCAGTGCAAAGGATACAGTTTATACTTCCAGATCTATTTTAATAAAAGTGTGAGGAGGTACCTTCCCCACTGACTAAACCTCCGTGAAGGCAGAGATAAAAAGTCACAGACATTCAGACACTCACTGCCTCTAGTTATCTGAGGTAACGGAATACGATCCCTTTACCAGCAAATGGTAGAAGAATGGTAGCCTGAAATCACAGGTGTGGTGTACATGTGAGGGAATGCAGACTCTATAATCCATAATTAAATTTAATGCCATTGATACTGTAGCTGATAATGTCTTGGCTTTTTCTGATGATTTAGAACAGAAGTTTTTAAAGGAAAAAAAGAAAGATGTATGTGTTGGTTGGATGTATGTCAACACTGGTTGACACACTCAGCAGCTGAGGACTAGATCTTCAGGGTATAAAGTCATTTAGCTCAGTTGATGCCAGGAGAGCTGTGTCAGTCTGCAGTACTTTAAGCTGTGTCCTGAGGACACCCAGTACCATCAGCAGAAACCTCTTAGGTGGGATCGGTGGAGTTCCTTGGAAAGGATTCAGTGCTTTCCTGCCAGGAGCTTCAGCACCAGCGGTGGTCCTGAAGATCTGGTGTTGTCAGAAGAGACACATAACCTCTGTCTGTTGCTTTTATTCACAGCTAAGAGAAAAACTGTTTCATGTTATCTTCAAGTCTGAAAACTGCCAACATCCCAAAATATTGAAGATCATCTGATTCTGTGGGATTTGCCTGCTGCTGTCTTCTCCCTGGTCTTTTTAGGTAGGACAGATTGCAGCAGTTAATGTGGGAGATTGTTCCAGGGTCTTACTTGTGTCCATCCAAACACAAAGACCTTCCTATAATGGTGAGCATTTCATCCCATCCACAGCATTGTGTTAAAAATACCTATCAGTTCACTAGGTTGAGCAGTCATTGCAGCTAGTTCTTGTTCACAAAACAGAGGAACGTTTATGGTAGCTTGGGAAAAGTGGTGAAAACTGGGTATTCTCTGTACTCCCAACTAGTGCATAGGGCAATACTGGAGAATACTTCCAGATGTATTCCTTTGCATGAGAGACCCCACAGAGCAGGTATCTTTGATTTAGCAGCAGGATGGAGCTGAAATCATGTCCTGACATGTAAGCATTTTGGATTATTTAATAGCTTAATTTTTCCTTGAGGATTGATGGCTTAGTCTGTCATTTATTTGTTTGAGATATTTTATGATCTGGTGATTTCTTCTCACATGTTTTAGTCAGGCATATTATGTATCGTAGTTGCTTTATGTTTTCTATTACTGGGAATTAATTTTTCACACAGTATCTTAATTTAATTATATAATACAATCACATGTGCATTTTGCATGAATAGGAAGAATCTGTTTTAATTTAGCCATTATATATTTTTCTATCTTGGGTTTTCCAGTTAAAATTCCCAAGTTTTTTGTTTCAGCATAACAATAGTTGTATTCATTGCTTCTTACATTATAACAAAAGCACTCAGATGTCAGTTCATAGATTGACATAATCAGCTTTGTCTCTTAATTAGAAAAGAGAATAAAGCTGTTTAGGGGTGTCAATAAAATGACAGATGTATCATTAACAGAAGGCTACTTTGGATCATAATGGCGCAAATGCTTGGAATTGAAATGTTAAAATTTTTTACTGATAAATTTTAATTTCTTTTTTTCATTTTCTTATTATTATTTTCTAATTAAAAAAGAATAAAGCCAAAGGTACATAATACAGCATATAAATGTAACAATTATTGATGTTGAAGAACTTCAATTTTTTCTGTAAAGGCTCAAGTTTATAACCAAAGTAGAGCTATAGCTAGGAAAACCGTTTACTTGGGATTCCTGCCTACGTTCGAAACAAAATTCAGCATGGCCAGTGCACCCTTTGGCCATGCCTTTGATGCACTCCTTGTCATCCCTATGATGTCACCAATTGTTTATGAACAACAGGACAGCATGTAGATTTTAATATGAAATTCAGGACACACCCCATACCTGACTTCTCGGTGCAGCACACGACATGAAATCTTTTCACAATTAGTCTGAATAGTAAAGCTGGTGTTGACTTCAGTGGGTCCATATTATGTACATTTCTCCATGAGCTTACGAGGCTGTTGATATCCACCCATTGGTATAAATGAAAGTCTAATATACTTGGAAGACACAGTGGCTTTCAGTTGGAATGAATAAAAATTGCAGAATCTGACTGAATTCCAAATATTCAAATACTGCAACAGTGGGAAGTACCTGCTTCGGGATTCAGACATACAGATGGAAATAAGATTGCAAGCTGCAACTGTGGTCTGCTGAGGTGGCTCATCCTCATCCCAGCAGCGTCTGACATCCAGGGCATTCTCAAGACCAAACATCTCATATCAACTTTACTGGCAACCTGAGCTAGAGGATTTTCAGACTTCCTGTATCCAGCTCTCTTCTGGCAAGCAATATTAAGGCCCTTTTAGGAAGAAATCTGGAGTCTTTTGTCTTTTCAGCATGAGTCATATGACAAAAAAATTTGAGGTGCAAATGGGCTAGCTGCTGGGCCAAGTAGCTAGCCACATGAGAGAGCACTCTTAAGTGTACTCTAAAACACCTACACCTACAGCTTTCTGTACCAGAGGAGCTCGGAGGTGTTTCAACAAGGAGAACAATGAATGGGGGAGCCACCTGGCTGTAGTCCCAAGTTTGCATCCATTTCTGCATGGTAGTATTAACATGGATGAGGTGTCTTGAATCTTTGTCTCTTTCTCTGGCTGCATCCACTTTCTTTTCACTACAACCTACAAAGCTCTTTATCTCTCCAATAGAAATGTTTTAAACTTTGAAGATTTCATGAAGCTTTGACAGTTTCATGAATTCTGTGTCCCGTGTATAGACAGCTGCCTCATTTGCTGTTTGGGATTCGGCATCTAATTATATGGGGCTTCAAAACAGGTATAATTGTACTCAGTTGGAATAGCTGGCTGGAAAATACTGAATGTTCTTAAATGAAATTTCTGATTTTCGAATTCAAGCCTTTTACTTGACAGAAAATGGAAATTACTGTTACCTATGCCAAGAAGTTTAGATCTGTCCTATACCCTTGAACCAAAGTAAGAAATTATGCAACTGGGCAGTATCTGTTTTTCAAAAAACGACAAAAAAAGGATAGTATATTTCAGTAAATCTACGATAGGCAAGTCTTGGACTCTTCAGAAAGGTGGTTCTTTATAAACCAAGTATTATTTTGTGCAGGAAACAACTTAGGAGAACAGTAAAACAGGTATTCATTTGCAATTGTAATGTCTCTGCTTACAGTCCCCAAGTAAACATTTACTCAATTTAATTTCAAAAATTGAGAATTGTATTTATATTTTCTACTCCATCTTTCACAGCAGAGGGATTTAAAACATGTTCAGACCTACAATGTCCCAGTTACTCTTCCATCTTATGATCTTCAATTAATATTGTAGCTTTCCATAACTGCAGAATGAACATGTATTCTTTATTTACCTAAAACTGGATTTAGTTAGATTACCTAAAACTGACAAGGATGCTGTATGTTCCAGAGAACTCAAACAAATACAAGCCTAGGAGCTTAATTTAGGTTTAACTCTTATGCCCTTGGACACAACTGAGTTTACATAAATATTTAAGAAGGGCAGCTGCAGACCAGTTAAAGGAATATATTTTCCAAGCATCAAACCATTGTTTTCAGGCAATACACTTAAGCTCTTAACACATATTAAATCTGTTACAGGCTCAGATGAGTTTTAGGCTCAGGAGACGGCAAAACAGACGAGAGCACCCCGGGGGGGGGGGGGGGGGTTGGCAGAGATTGCCTGTGAGACGAGTGACCCACCGCCCAGCCCACAGGGTGTCTGCGTTGGCTTCGAGGGCCTGGGGGCTCCTCTGCAAAGCTGCTGGAGGAGGAGAGGGCACAACTGTCCCTCTCGTTAGTCTTTCGGCATCCTCAGAAAAGCTGTGGGCACTGTCTTCATTCTGGTATTTGCTAAATAAAATTGAGAAGCAGCTATTTAGTGGGAAGTATATTTAAGATTTTTTTTTATTCTTTAAAACTAAAAACATTTTGAGATGCTTCAGAATTTCCCTCATAATGGGAGGTCTAGTTTCAGGCTGGTCTTACCCAGAAATGCTCACTAAAAGTCTGCACTTTATATCCGCTCACTTCAGACATAGATACTCGATGGGGTTGCTGTTACATAGCGTGCAGCAGGATTTATAGAAGGGAATTGCTCATACACATGGTTATACTACCCAGCTCTAGAAAAATAAATTTGCAAATAATCAGGTTTGTTGCCTCATAATTGTAGCAACTTGTTATGACAGGGACAGGAGTTACCCAACTATGAAGTATAAGACCATCAGGCTTGAGAAAGACCCGTGTGTGTGCTATTGCAGGCAGGGGCAGAGCCAGAGCAGAGCTCAGTGAGAGAGGAGAAGGAGGGAAAGGGTACAAGTGAAATGGAAAGCAGAGTGGGGAAGTTTTGAAAGAAGAGGAAGGAAGTGAGGACAGAGCACAGAAGCACGTCTAGGAAGAAGGAAGAAAAGGAGAGGCTTGTTGCAACCAGTGAGGAGCAAAAAAGAAAGAGTGCAGATTGCAACACGCTTTCTGCTGAAATAAATCACCTATAGTCTCTGCTGAGAGAAGTCAGGCCCTTGCACTTGGCCTTGTTAAATT